>NW_015658752.1:781675-826615 GCF_001515625.1 Sinocyclocheilus rhinocerous | reverse complement strand
TTCTGTCTTTCTATCGTTCTATCGTACTTTCTGTCATTACCATTTTGTCTGTCTGTCTGTCTGTCTATCGTTCTGTCTTTCTATCGTACTTTCTGCCGTTACCATTTTGTCTATCTGTCTATCTGTCTGTCTGTCTGTCTATCGTTCTATCGTACTTTCTGTCGTTACCATTTTGTCTGTCTGTCTGTCTGTCTATCTATCTGTCTGTGTCTGTCTGTATGTCTGTTTGTCTGTCTGTCTGTTTGTCTGTCTATCTACGTTCTGTCTTTCTATCATACTTTCTGTCGTTACCATTTTGTCTGTCTGTCTGTATGTCTGTCTGTCTGTCTGTTTGTCTATCTTATCTATATGTATCTGTCTGTCTGTCTATCTATCATTCTGTCTTTCTATCGTACTTTTTGTCATTACCATTTTGTCTGTCTGTCTATCTATCTATCTCTCTGTCTGTCTGTCTGTCTGTCTGTCTGTCTGTCGTTCTGTCTTTCTATCGTACTTTCTGTCGTTATCATTTTATCTGTCTGTCTGTCGTTCTGTCTTTCTATCGTTCTATCGTACTTTCTGTCGTTACCATTTTATCTGTCTGTCTGTCTGTCTATCGTTCTGTCTTTCTATCGTACTTTTTGTCGTTACCATTTTGTCTGTCTGTCTGTGTCTGTCTGTATGTCTGTCTGTCTGTCTGTCTGTCTGTCTGTCTGTCTGTCTGTCTGTCTGTCTGTCTGTCTGTCTGTCTGTCTGTCTGTCTGTCTGTCTGTCTGTCTGTCTGTCTGTCTGTCTGTCTGTCTGTCTGTCTGTCTGTCTGTCTGTCTGTCTGTCTGTCTGTCTGTCTGTCTGTCTGTCTGTCTGTCTGTCTGTCTGTCTGTCTGTCTGTCTGTCTGTCTGTCTGTCTCTATCTATCTATCTATCTATCTGTCTGTCTGTCTGTCGTTCTGTCTTTCTATCATACTTTCTGTCGTTACCATTTTGTCTGTCTGTCTGTGTCTGTCTGTATGTCTGTCTGTCTGTCTGTTTGTCTATCATTCATGCGGTATCTGTCTGTCTGTCTATCTATCATTCTGTCTTTCTATCGTACTTTTTGTCATTACCATTTTGTCTGTCTGTCTATCTATCTATCTGTCTGTCTGTCTGTCGTTCTGTCTTTCTATCATTCTATTTTACTTTCTGTCGTTATCATTTTATCTATCTGTCTGTGTCTGTCTGTCTGTCTGTCTATCTATCGTTCTGTCTTTCTATCGTTCTGTCGTACTTTCTGTCATTACCATTTTATCTATCTGTCTGTCTATCTATCGTTCTGTCTTTCTATTGTTCTATCGTACTTTCTGTCATTACCATTTTATCTGTCTGTCTGTCTGTCTGTCTATTAGGGAGCTAAGCTCCTCTACTGACCAATAGGAACACAATGATATTACCACCGTCTCACATACTATTATTATTTTTTTTTTATTATTATTTTTTTTTACAGTTTCTAGCCATGCAGCCTTTCTCTCTGGTTTTATTACAAATTAATAAAGAAAATTACTATATTTTAACTGGTATAAGAAATACACATTAACTCATCAGAGCTTAGTAATTAGTACTGTACTAGCTTACATTTGATTTACCTATTACAATAGTCCACTTACAGTTACTGCTATCATAAAAATACAATTTATGTATAGGTTTAAAATTCTACAAAAGACACATTTAATGTCCAAAAAACAAATTTTTTAGCAAAATGTATATTTTATTCAGAATTATTGTTCTCCTATTCGATTGCGCTCCTTCTGTTTAGTGCGCATGCACACAGCTGCGCTTGTTGCTCTCGCGTGCCTCGCCCACTCCTGACTGCAAAATGGACATGTTTGCATGACTTTATAACATTTACAGATGAAAAATATACCTGTGACATGTCAGTTATGCACTGAGGAAAACGCAACGTCTCCGCACAGATATATTCGCTGTTTGTCATGGTGGATCGATTTGATCCATGATCGACATTAAGGGCTGCTTAAGAATAAATAGTTTTTTACCGATGCAAATATGTTAGAAACGATGCATCGCGATATAAATGACAACTTGTAGCCGATGCACACTTTTTAAACCGATGCATCGCATCGTTAACTTTTTATGAAGATGCACCGAGCGAATCGGGGAATCTTCCCGTCCCTACTGTCTATCTATCCATCTCTATCTGTCTGTCTGTCTGTCTATCTATCAATCTATTGTTCTGTTGTTCTATCGTACTTTTAATCGTACTTTCTTTCGCTATCATTTTATCTATCTATCTATCTATCTATATGTCATTCTATCTATCTATCTGTCGTTCTATCTATCTATCTATATGTCGTTCTATCTATCTATCTGTCTGTCGTTCTATCTATCTATCTATCTATCTATCTGTCGTTCTATCATACTTTCTATCGTACTTTCTGTCATTATCATTTTCATTCTATCAGATCATTCTATTAATCTACCAATTATTCTATCCACCCATCCATTCGTCTGTAGCTTTTCTGCTCTTTACATTTTTACAGATTTACACAGTATGTAACTAACTTTGTTTGCTTTTACAGCATTTAAACTTTTCTCATTTGTTATATAAATCACGTCTCTTTGGATCAGTTTTATTCTTTTTGTTTCTTTTCGAACAGATTGTAATGACGTGGTACCTCGCCCATATTCTCTTCATCTTTTTCTCGTCTCATCTCTGCTGTTTTCATCTCGTTGACCTGACCACGCTCTTTATCTGAACCATGAAATTCTGTAAAAAAACAAACAAATGTAATCTTTTAATCAAATTTCACTTTAGACCATGTCTGTGCTGGAAGCAAGAGATGCAACAAACCAGTCCTCTTGTAAAAATTTAAGCATTGCACACATTGCTGTATACAGCTCACCTGCATTGCACATCTGTGGAGTAAATGCATTAAGTTCTCGTCTCATCTCTGCTGTTTTCATCTCGTTGACCTGACCACTCTCTTTATCTGAACCATGAAATTCTGTAAAAAAAACAAACAAATGTAATCTTTTAATCAAATTTCACTTTAGACCATGTCTGTGCTGGAAGCAAGAGATGCAACAAACCAGTCCTCTTGTAATCATTGAAGCATTGCACACTTTGCTATATACAGCTCACCTGCATTGCACATCTGTGGAGTAAATGCATTAAGAAAAAACATCTCTCTGTAACTTTTATATGATTTATCTCTGAAAGCACTCATAAAAATACATTGTTTTCTTAAGATGGGGGTTTTCTGTGAAGTAAAAAGTGAGATGAGGAGTGTAAATGCTCTCTAATCACGAGCCAAAATCTGCAGGCAGACTTTTCTTTTTGTTCATAACTATACAAAGATGGCCTCCCGAGACCCAGCAGGGATCATTCACTCGCTTTTGTTTCTTACAAGTGTGTTGAATGCTTCTGCAACTTTTGCTGAGTTGCATTGTGTCACAAGGCTTTATTCAATGCAGGGTCGTGTCAACACTGATTGGCTGATAAGATCTAATAACTTCACTGAGAGAGACTGAGAAAGCAAATAAATAAATAAAGAGCCCCAAAACGCATAAATACGAGCTCAGAGTGGAGCAGAGATAGAAAGAGCGGCTGCAGAAGGGCTTTGAATCTAAATGTCTGAGAGAGATCACAGAGACAGCTCTCTGGATGTTTCTTCATCTCGCTGGTCTCCAGAGAGGGCGATTGAAGAGCTGAATCAGGCGAGAGCAGCGAGACGTCTTAATTAACGGCGCTCGCTCAGTCTGAGGAGCAGAGAATCCATATTAATGCTGCATATGCCAGATCTCTCCCTCTATCAGCTGAGAATGGACATCACTTCAGTTTGATGTGGAAACCCCTGAGTTAGTGTTGCTGGGGGATACAGTGAAGAGCTCAAAGGATTGGGCTGCACTTTGTAATATTTAAGCATTTGACTTTGTGCATTCGTTGTGATTTTACACTGCAGAAGTGGCGTTGGCGTCTCCTCTGGAGGAGATCAGGGAACAGGAGGAGATGAATGTGAGCGCAGAAGGTCAGGTGGCCGCTGTGGAGGAGGAGGAGGACGACGACAGCAGCCTCAACCTGTCTGCTGACATCTCTCTGGACTCGGGCCGGGCTGGGACGGCAACTCCCTCTCAGGATTCAGAGATTCTGGAAAGTAGGATGGCCAGAGACAATCCATCATGTGACCAGTCCACAGATGCGGCGTATGTACTGTACAGTAGTGTTCATTTTATACAAATCTAAGAGCACAACTAAAACTGCCAGTAACACTTCACGTAAAGCCTTTATGTATAATGCATTATAAAGGGTTATTAAAGGGAATTATAATTATTCATAATGTGCATTGTAATACATTACATCTTGTCGTAAATAATTATATCCAAATTTAAAATGCATAGTGTAACAATGAATTGATAAATGTTATAGTGTATTAACTGCGGTTACAATTATTCATGAGATTGTACAATGCATTATAAGGTGCATTACAAGGCATAATTAATGCATTAAATCTGCTTTTACAATGCATTATACATAAAGGCTTTAAGTAAAGTGTTACCAAACTACCCTACCAGCCCTCTACGAACATCTTGGCAATTGAATCGCCATTGGCTAGTAAATTTTTTAGTTTACTCGCCAGACTGATAAATATATATATATATATATGTGTGCGTGTTTGTAAAATGGCACAGTTTTATAAATATCTGAAAGTACACTCTTAACATCAGTCAGTCAAGCATTATATGATAATCAAGTATTATTTAATGGTAGAACTTTAGTAATTAGAATTAAAACTTGATAACCATGTATGAATGCATATTAGTCATTTTAACTGAACTTCGGACTGGTGGTGGTGCTTTTTTGGTCATTCAGTGTTTCTGTAAAAAAAAAAAAAAATTGGGGAAAAAGTAACAAAAATACTGACAAGATAATAATGATACGAATTCTGCTAATAAGAACAATATAAAACGCACCAAGGATTAATGAGCTACTGGATTCATGAATATTAATCAGGTTGTGTGCGTTCGCTCGAACTGATTTGCTGAAATCAAAACAGGGACGATAATAGGTGAGCACCAGCCAATGAGATTGCCGTTTGCGGGGAAAGCGGTAGTTCTTAAAAGCGGAAGAATTCCAAAGGAACTCCGTTATTTGGACAGGAAAATACAACAAAGAATATCGTTTACATGTAGCGCGCATAGGTAGCGCGTCAATTCTCTCTCTCCCTCTCTCGCTGCGTGTGTGTGAAACAAAGCGACGGCGAGTCGTGCGCCTTCACACTAGAGTTTACGGTACGTTAAATACAGGTGCGTTGCACATCCATTCAGATGAACTGAAAAACAGCACAGATCGCTTGGCGGAGAGTGAAACTCTGAAGCGCTCAGTCAGAGAGTGTTCGGCGAGTGAAAATATATCTGAGCTAAACTTATACTTAGCCTCCAACTCACACACTGGCGAGTAAAATCTGAGAATTTATTAGAAATTGGCTAATATTAGACATAATTTAGTCTCCAGAGTGAAGATTTAGTCGCATATGCGAGTGATTTACTCGCAATGTAGAGGGTTGGCTACCGAACCAGCCTGAAGGACCCTATCAACTCCTAAAAACAAGCCAGAACACTCTAGCAAAGCTTAGAAACCCATCGGAATACCTTACTATTCCTGTTGTTATTGTTGAATAAAAATTAGAATGATTCAATATGATTTTTGGTAATTGCAATAAATATGATAGAGAATTAAAATATAAATATATGATGAAACGGTTACACTTTACAATAAGGTTCAATTTTTTAACATTAGTTAACTGCATTAGTTAACAATGACAAATACTTATGAAACATTTATTAATCGTAGTTAATGTTAATTTCATTAATTTCATTAAATTCATTATTAAAATCAAAAGTTCTATTTCGGCACAGTTGCTGTTAACGGCCATCAGAACGTCTTTGCGCAAACTAGTCCTTGTACTTCACCTCTAGCTGCCATTTCATCCCCTGTAGAAGGAACTGAATGCAAGAAAGTTCCACCGGCAACAAGACCCAAACCAGCTTCTTTCCGCCAGCCGCAGCACAAACGAACACCCGGGGATTACGTAACCTCCGCGGCCGTTCGCAGAGCAAGTGTGGGCAGTAATAGCAGCAGTTGTTGTAGCAGTCCTGTGACCCGGCCCAAAGAAACCGCAAAAAGCCCGCAATCAGATGTGTTTCCTGCACTGGACAACTTACCACCTCCACCGCCACCGGTGCAATGGGAAGCAAGAGCCAGTGATGCACCTCGAACTGCAGAGGTGGATGTACCTCCACCCGAAGCTCCCAAATTTCCACCGTCATCTGTAGTGTCCCGCCAGAAGAGTCTTCCCACAAACCCCACGCCTTCACTGAGTCTAGAGAAGCTGAGAAGCTTCGCCGCTCCCAAACCGTACTCGCCCTCTTCGCCCTCTCGTTTCGCTCAGGCTGTGTCTTCTGCAGTGAAGAGGTCCCAGTTGCTTTCCCATCAACCCCTGGGGCAGTTACCACGCACACATCTTCTCACAAAACAGAGGTCCATTACAGAGTCTCCTGAGCCACCAGCCAGCACTGTGAGTACAACCTAGAAAAACTTTAATTAATAGTGGTCACCTTTTTAGGGGCCAAATCTCACAAAAATATGGCCAGGTCACAATAACAGTATGTTGGTTTTTCGTGTGTGTGTGTGTTTAAAGAAATTTTGTATAATTTATTTACATTTTTTTATTACAATATTTTTTATTTGAATTGCAATATGCATTGAAAACGTATTTTTACGACAATTCTATATTATTATTATTATATTTTAAGTAAAATACTTTTTGTATGTTTTATGTGTTTTAACAAAAAATAAAGACTCCATTTAAGAATTTTGCATTGCAAAATGAATTGAAAATGTATTATTTTTCTAATTATTATAAGAAAAAATATTATGTATTTTAACAAAATAAAGAATATTTTAACCACTTATGACTGGAATGTGCCACCACAACAAACCTATAAATTAAAAAAGAGGCCACATCTTGACATATTTGCTTGTAGTTGGTTACTGAACATCAGTTTGTAAAAAGTTTTGAAAAAAAAAAAAAATCATTGAGTGATGAGTCATACTGTCACTTCCCAGCATTTGATTACAACAAAAATTACAATGTTTTCTTTTTTTAATGTTCCCCCACAATTGCAGGGGAAATGTGCTTAAAAAAGGTCATTAAATGTTATTGTCCTAAAATAGACTGCACTTTCTTGAGTTAGAATATAATGTTTAATTTCTTTCTTTTGATTTTGAGGTAAAATAGAGGCTTGTTTCTGACAGATTTGATAAGATGAACGAATAATCTGACATTGTGCAGTGAGAAGGTCCGAACACGTTGCGGGTGCAGTCTGGACCTGCGAGGTTTTTTGGGTGCTGCTGTAGCAGTGCTTGGCTCATCTTTGTAGCCTCATTGTGCTACAGTTGTTGTGTAAGTAAATATTCTATTGTGAAATCCACCCGGTTTAAACTGGCGCTGGTAAATTAATATTGGGAGTTGGATGACACTCATTGTAATGGCAGCGTGTGTACTCAATGTATTGACGCACATGGCTCATTAATCTATGTCCTGGATTGACCTGTCTACTCTTCTTTGTTGTTGCGTTGTCGGGGTCAGCTGAGAGCGTGTTTAGAGATGCAGGGCGCTGTTGTGTGCCGTCAGAGTATACAATGTATGTTTGGTCTCATCGGCGTCAAAACAGTCTTGAGTAAAAGCTTTTGTTTGCTGATGGGTTTAAATTATTTTTAAGATCATGTGAAACATTTATGAGAAGATTCAGTCAAGCGTGTCTAAGCTTTTGACTGATGGTGTATGTAAATACAGCTGTTTTTGACTATGTCTCATATTGGTGCATAACAATCAATATGATTAAATGTTATTCATTCTTCATACAGAAAACTGCATGGAAGATATGCCTTGACTATTTAAAATATATATTAATAATATATTTTTAATAATAGAATAATAATATTTTTATTCAGCATGGATTTATCAAAAGTGACAAAGACGTTTATAATGTTGCAAAAGTTTTTTTTAAATTTTTTTTTACACTTTCTATTAATCAAAGAATCCTGAAAAAAAGTGTACTGGTTTCCACACAAATATTAAGCAGAACAACTGTTTTCAACATTGATAATAATCAGAAATCAGCATATTAGAATGATTTCTGAATGATCATGTGACACTGAAGACTGGAGTAATGATGCTGAAAATTCAGCTTTGATCACAGGAATAAATTACATTTTAAAAAATAATAAATTGGAAAATTTGTGAATTTGATTTCACAATATTAGTTTTTACTGTATCTTTGACCAAATAAATGCAAACTTTTGATGAACATAAGTGTCTTTTTTTCAAAAACATCGTACTGAACCTAAACTTTTGAACAGTACTAAATCTGTTAAAAAAAATTATATTTAAATTTGTTTTATTTTATTTAAGTTAAAACATATATGTATTTTTAAATTAATAATATAATGTAATATAATATAATATAATACAACAATTTAATTCAGCTATATTGCCCTTGGTCTGAACATTAAGTTATTTTTTATATAATACAATATAATTAATATAATATAATTGTATTCCATTATGCCCTTGGCCTGAACATTTTTATGAAGTTAATTTGTATTTATTTACACTAATGTGTATATGCAGTATTTTAGACATTAAAAAAAAAAAAATCTTTCTGACCCCAAACCTTTGAACAGTAGTGAATTTGTTGAAAAATATTGTCATTTTTTAAAATGAGTTTATAATATAATATAAGATAATAATTTTATTCCACTGTATTGCCTTTGCCTTGTCAAAAATTGCCATTTTAAAGCTACATTTATGTCTATTAACACTGTGTATATTCAGCATTTTACATATATGCGTGTGTGTCTGTGTGAGTGTGTGTAATTTTTCTGATGTGTGTGAGTGTCTGTCAGTGGGGGTACAGTGGAACATCTATCTGTGTCTTCTTCATGTGATTTATGCGCGTGACGCAGAAGCAGCAGTGTCTTTTTTTCACAGACCCTGTGCCTGCCTAGTGTATATCATCCTCAGCCCTCATTGAGAGAGTGTCTATTGTGTGTTTTCTTCCCCCCTGTGGACCACAGGTGACAGACAATGGAGAAGGACGCACAGAGAGATCCGGAGAGGCCCCATGGCAAACAGCAGGCCACGGCGGCCCAGCGCCGAGCTCCACTCGAGACGGAGGCATGGGAACATGTAAGATTGGAAATACTCAACCGTCACCAGTGAGTGAATCGAACTCTAGATCTATCCATCACTGAAGCGCTTGCAAAACCTGATAATACAGTAACCTTTATTTTAAAGGTCCTTTGTGTGCTTTAACACACTGTTAATATCTGACAATCTGCGATGAATCATTTAATAAAGTCTCTTTCTGCACAGGGGTCTGAAGCATCTTTAGCGCCGTCTGCCACACTGAAGGGAATGTCTGAAGTCTTTCATTCAGTGGAAGAATGAAATGTGCCTCCATTGATGGAATTCCAGCGTCACTCGTTCTCAAACATTCCGCAGGTCAAGAGAAGATCTTCCATCTCTATTTTTTTTCTAACACTAGGTTACTCACAAATCAAAAGACTTTCAGACTTTTTTTTTTTTTTTATCTGGATCTGGTCAGAACTGTGCAGAGCGCAGTCTTCCACTTCTACCAATTACAGTGTACTTATCATTCACTTTTCTCTTTTTTTTTTTGGCTTTTTTTCCTAACACAGCAGTTTTTAATTAGCAACAACATGCCTTAAATTAACTTAAAAAATGAAAAAAAAAAATATATATATATATTCATTTAAAAATATACATATGAACTGTTTGTGTATTTTTAATATTATGTTTGATATATATATATATATATAAAAATTTATATTTACGTAATATATAAATAAAAAATAGAAAATATTTCAAATGTATAAATAAACAACAGTTCATAGAAATCTATATGTCAGTTCATAGTGACCATACGACATATTAAATTAGGCTTTTCCTGATGCAGAGCAGACACATGGAGATGAACTACAGCTGTGGATTTCTTTTAATTTATTCTGCATTTGGACAATTTTCCCTTAATATCTGTTACACTTTTTCCCTCTTAATAATTGTAGCAGAGATGCTATTAATGTTATCATATTTTAAAATGAATATTTTCGGGTTGCTTTGTGACGTGAATTCCATTATGAAATTTGTAAATATGCAGATGTGAAAGAAAATGAGGTCTTTTTGTTTGTTTGTTTGTTTAAATTATTAGGCGTAGATTTGATTTATATAATTATTAGCCAATGAAAAATGGTACTGAAACTTCTTCAGTTACATAAACCCTTCCTTTATTCCCTTGCCAAACATTAGTACACAGTTTATCTACGTTAATTATGGGCTGCAGTTATAATATGTTAAAACAGTAATATGTTATGACATTGAACAGTTTTCTGGAGCCCACAAAAACAAATGATTAATCAAAGCTGTTGCCAAGACAGAAAACACTGGCCGTTGCATTCATTTTGAGGAGAATACTGCTGTATTATATGTATGAACTCAATTCTCCTCTCTTTTCTGTATTAAAGACTTTTAAAGTTTGCATCCTCGTATTGTGTTTTTTTTTTTTGTCATGTGGGTCTAATTCCAAATCGGTTTTTGATGCTGTGAGGATGTCAAAGTATAATATGTCTTATTTCAAGCATGTAGTGAACAATACAAAGTAGTTGTTTACTTTCCAAGAATGAACAATTACTGCAATCTGACACTGGCTCGACTCTGTCACCGTTCTTTATTTGTGCGTCATCCAGCTGTTACAGGACACAGATCCTCACGTGAGAATGAGGTGCTTCAGTGATGGCTGTTTGATCTCTTTTGCTCTGTTCAGTGGAGGATCTTGTCAGTTTCTCATGAATAAAGCTTTAATGCAGCTGAATGGAGAAACACCAGTCTTTTCCATATAGGGCTTAAGTCTCACTAAAGAAAATGTGCTGTTTTTCTGATGCCAAACTGTGTGAAGATCAAAAGGCATTTGCTGAAGAAAATAATGAAGCAACAATTTGTGTAAAATATCAAAGGAAATAAAGTAAATGTAAAGGCTGGGACCCTTCTGCTCCACAGAGATCTGTTGTACCCTGCCAATCCTAGATTCTTTCTTTCTGACCTTTTTTCTTTTTCTTTTTTTTTTTTTGTAATTTGATTTTTTTTTGTATTTGATCTTTCTTTCTTTCTTTTTTTGTATGTTCTTTTTTTATTCAGTTTTCATATTTCTTTCTTTTTTTACAGATTTGCAGGTCAGACCTAAACTCTAACCCTTTTTTTATTTGCAGTTTTTCAGTGTTATTGCATTTCTTTCTTTCTTTTTTTTTTCTTTCTTTTTCTTTCTTTCTTTCTTTTTTTTCTTTCCTTTTTTTCTTTCTTTCTTTCTTTCTTTCTTTCTTTCTTTCTTTTTTTTTTCTTTCTTTTTCTTTCTTTCTTTCTTTCTTTTTTTTCTTTCCTTTTTTTCTTTCTTTCTTTCTTTCTTTCTTTCTTGCTCATTGTTTTCTTGCTTTTTCTTCCCCGATTCATTTTCTTTTCCTTTTCTTCATCTTTCTTCATTTCTTTTAGGTGCATGTTCATGTTTTCTTTTTTGCATTTTTTCCAACTTATTTTTATTATTTTTTTTTATGTTTTCATCTCTTGCAATTTCCTCATCTTTCTTTTCTTGCATTTTCGTCTTGTTTCATTTTCCAGCCTTTTATTAATGTTTTTTATTAAACTTTTTTTGCCTTTTAATCTCTGTCTTGCATTTTCTTCATCTTTATTTTTCTTCAGCTTCATTTTAAACACAAGTAAATTGTTTCTTCTCTTAATTAATTATTATTATTTGCATTTTCATTTCTTGCATTCTCTCCACTTTGCAATCTCATCTTTTCATGCATTTTCATCTATTTAATTCTTTCAGCTGCATGTTCATTTTTTTTCTCTCGGATTTTTTTCATCTTTCTTCTTTTCATTTCTTGCATTTTCTCCGTCTTGAATTTCTTATTCTTTTCTTGCAGTTTATTCATCTTTATTTCATTCCTTTAGCTGCATGATAATTTTTACTTTTTTTGCCTGCATTTTTCTCAAGTTTTTCCTGCACTTTCTTTTTCTTTCTTGTGCATTTTCACCTTTCATCTTTCTTGCGTCTTCTCCATCTTTAATTAATTCTTTTGGCTGCATGTTCATGTTTCTTTATTTTTTCTTGCATTTCCTTAATCTCTTTTTCTTCTACCTCTTGCTTTCTTGCAGTTATTTTCTTTCAGCCTCTTTCTCTCTCTCCTTCTCCAGACGCGCACATCACATCGCACCCTCGCGCAGCTCGTGTGTGTGTGTGTGTGTGTGTGTGTGTGTGTGTGGCAGTGGTGCAGTCGGTTACCGGCAGAGATGGTGGAGAGAGCGGGAGCGCCGAGCAGAAGCAGGTACAGAGCCGTATAACACAATAAACACATCACATGACCACAACGCCTTCAAATGCGACGCTAAAGTGCCATCTGTGGGATCTTAAGGCTTGGCAGGGACTCTCTTTAACGCGGTACTGTAACATAGCCTACTGTACTGTTTGAAATATGCATATGTCAGCAAAACTACTACTAGCGTTCACCGCTGCTGTTCAGGACGAGAAGCGAGTCGTAAGTGTCATTTAACCTTACTTTAATGACTCCGTGACTGTGTGATGCGTTTATGTGTCTCACGTTTGCTTTATAAACAAATCAATTGGTTGTAACGTATATGCAGGAGTTATTTTAGGATTTTTCCCCTTTTGATGTTAACCAAGTCTGTTGAATCAATTAAGGGATTCTGTCAGGTATCATAACAGTTTGTGAGTGTCATTTTTTTTTCTTTTTTCATTTATAGCAATGTGAGGGTTAGTTATTTATTTGTCCATAAGCTACACATTTATGGCGTTTTTAACACATTGATGTAGTTTTGAGTTTTATTAGAAGATAAATTCATCTGAGGTAAAAGTGGCCGCCTACTGGTCAGGCAGAGAAGTGCACGCGACGCGTTAATCTCGTCAAACTCCGCTCGGCTGACGGACAACTATGCCAAACATTTTAATCCGCTCTTTGGTTTTAAAGTTGTTATTGGCCTCGAACACAACAATTAACCCTGTTTTTTGTATTATATGATGTATTCAAATCATGAGATCTGCTATTTCTGTCAATTATCATCCATACCAGTTTCTGAAGAATAGAGCCTAGATGTTTTTGAAGAAGATACCAGTTGTTGTAAAGCAGCAAAAGAGTATTAAAATATAAATATGAGCACACACAAACTTAAAATAGGGCACAATGTACTGTATCAAAATGAAATTATTTTCTGTATTGATTTTTTTACAGGTGTTACCTGTATTTTGAATTTTGCACTTTGTTGCATTGTGTTTGACGGTAACTGGAAATGTTCTTAAATAGTATATACATACACACACATATACATACATTTATTTATTTGTGTGTGTGTGTAGGCTGTGCTATGTCCTAGGCTCTAAAACAGCTATAAAAAATAGTTTTAGGCCATTTTTTGTCCTTCTGACTGTCAATCATTTCGCAAGTTTGGTTTTTTGCTGATATCGGATTGGCTGATGTGTTTTTGGTGGGTGTGGTTTTGGAGAGAGGGCGGATCTAATTGGGTATAAGTGTGGAGAATAGATTTTGATTAATTTCAGTGAATTGAATCTTTTGTATCAAATGATTCAATCAGATTTATTGCTTTTATTCATTCTGCAGGTCTTATTGTTTCAAGTGAAACCCCACGCCTGAATATCCTCTATAACTACAAATGCTGAAGCAGAATATGCAGTATTCATAAAATCATAATTGTAATTGGATCATAACAGGAGTATGATGGCAGTGTGCTCTCGTGATTGTAAAAGGTGGCGATCAGGGGCGTGGCTGATGTTAAAGGTTAAATGACCCTTTTGATGTTAGATTTTACATGTAGTATGTAAAGATTATATTACACTGAATAAAATATTTCATACTACATATAAGCATGCTTACAGAGCATACTTTATTACCAGTTGAGAGATGGGTTTAGCTTAAATGTGATTTGCCCATAAAGCCGTCTTTTAGGCACAAAACTGGTCTCACATGCATATAAAAGTGAAAATTATTATTAATATTATCAGTATTATTAATAGATTTCTTTATTTTTTAAATATTTTAAATAAGAATAATAATATTAAATAGTACCGTATAATAGTGTTACTGCAATAGTAATATATTTATTGATTGATTTAATTTTAATATTTTAAATAAATAAATAATTTATTATGAAATTAATTTTTATTTTACAGCATAATAGTATTATTTCAATAGAAGTCTTTCTTTATTGATTATATTTTAATAATTTTAATAGTAATAGTAATCATATTTTATTATTATTACGTTTTTTTGCAGTATATTAGTATTGCAATAGTAATATATTTATTTAATTTTAATAATTACTACTACTGCTGCTACTACTACCAATAATATAATAATATAATATTGTTTTATTATTATTAAATGATCTTTTTTGCAGTATATTAGTATTGCGATAGTAATATATATTTATTTAAATTTAGAACTTAGAACTTAAATGATAATTACTGCTACTAATAATAATGATAATGAAAATGTATTATTATTATTATTATTCTATAGTCATATTGAATTGGGGAAAACATGTTTTTCTTATTTTCTTTCATTAGCTGATCACATGTTTGTAATAATTTAGGACAAACAGTAACCAGAATGTTAATATGCCTTGGCGCCTTGCAAACACTAAATATGTAACGGAAAAACTTCCATAAACATGAAAAAGTGATGATTCTGATCACTTATTCAAAATCCACCACTGAAATGGTCCTATGGGCTTCTGATAAAGAATTAAAAGTGTTTACATTTCGCTTTAATCGAGGAGGAGTAAAAATGTTAGTATGTAGCAGTAACTGCAGGCTGGGTTTGATTCACATCCGTCCTCATTCATCTGCGTGGCTCCGCGCCGCTCGGCCTGATCTACAAAGTGTGTGTTCGTAACAAGATTGCATGTTAATGCCACATTAGAGAGGGCAGTGTTTGTGAATGCAGTGATTGTAGTGATGGAGTGCATGCAGTCGGCCGCGGGAGGGTGTCTGAGCTTCTGCTACAGGCTATAATTATCTGCTCTTGTATGTCCTGCGACTCTTTTGTGTGGCCCTGCTTCATGCGCTTCAATGAAAAGACCATGTGATAGTCACTCCTTTACACAGGCAGCTGGCTTCACGGAGCATCGCTTTGCACAAAGAACTTGTATGCGATTTAAATGTGCTATGCATTTCACCACTGTATAAAACAAATCAGGCCTAGGAATATTTTGGAAACGGAGTCAGCTTTTGACTTTCAATGAGCCGTCGCTCCACTGGTGTTAGGAACATAAAACGGGTCATTCCTGTTATGCATTGTTTTCATCACCTCATATATTGCATAAAATATTAAAAACAGTTTTTAAAGATAGAAATCATATTAGTTTTCTTTTATCATAATAATAATAATAATAATAACTATTATTGTTATTATTTATTATTATATTGTCATATAAAAATATGAGTATTTATTGTTATTTTTATTTATTTTATTATTTATAATATTTTATTATTATTATTATTATTATTATTATTATGGTAAAATTAATATAATAAAGAAACATATTACTATTGAAATACTATTATACTGTAAAATAAATGAGTATTTAAATTATAAAATCATTGTTAAATTGCAAAATATTATTTAAATTAGAATTATTAAACCAAAAATAATTAATTATATATTACTTTGCTGCAAAACCATTACACTGTAAAATAACAACAACAATAATAATAATGATAAATAATAATAATAATGATTATTATTATTAATTTTCTGTGTGCTTTAAAAAAAAATCCTGTTTTGTTTTGTAATATTTGTTGAACCTGGTATAAAATGACAAATCAGTTTGACAATAGTTTCAAAAGATAATTTAAATATGATTATGTCATTGTTAATCTCGCACTGAGTAGCGACTAACTTGAGCTCTTTATTTCTATCCTGTTCATTTTCTTGCATTGTGTAAATATATTTATCAGTCATACATGAGTAAAAGAGGTCAGATTTCTGTAATAGTATTAATAAACTGAATATGTTTTAAATACGCAATAACCAGGTTTATATATTTATCATCAATAAATCCAATTTCTCATACATTTTAACTGATTGGATATTGCTTGTTCCACAGCAAGGCATATTTTAACAATGTTCATGCTTCTGAACAGATTTATGATGATTTTAAGTAGTTTGAATAAATGCATTTTGATAAAATATGAATATTTATTTAAAATTTGCATATGATATTTAAATAAAATCAAATGTGCAAAGTTAATAAAATATGACATGATTTTTAGAGTGCAGAAATTGCAGAAACCTCTTTTTTTATGGTACCTCTTTCTATTTCTTATGGCTGTCAAATACATGCAAACACACAAATCTTAAATTTAGTTGTAATTTTTTTTTTTTGAGTGTGATGAGAATTTTATGCAATGCATTAAAAATTCTTACACCGATTCAAGAATTTGAAGGTTAGGTGCTACATAACACGAGTGACCCAAACATGAAACAAGACCAGTAAGCTACTGTTCTGAAAAAAAAAAGCTGCTTCTGTTTTAAAGCAGGATTACAATGTAAAGTAAACACATTCTGTAGGATTTCTCTCTTTAGTCAGTTTAATGAACTGGTTATCTGGACGCCTTTGCAAAGTATCAGTATCGATATTTCATGAATTTTTTAGATGGTTGCATGCTTAGCGAATGTTCAAAGGCTTGCCGTTTATCTCCTGATAAAAGAGTGTGATTTATAATGCCGTGATTGAATGATATGACTTTAGAGAATGGAGTGGTTGAGGGTTATGTAGCCTGCCTTATTAAACAGACTCTTATCATTCAGTCATTAAAAAGATTAGCAAGGAATTCGGACAAAAGGAAGCAGCATTTAGATTGCATTAATATTTCCATATATATCCACATACTATGTTCAGAGATATTAACTCGGCACACACAAATATTTTTGTTGCTATGGATGGAAGGTCATTGTGAATCTCTTTTCATATTTTGCTTCGGTAATCTGGCAAATTTCTGAGTGAAACATGGCTGCATGTTGCATGAGTGAATCATTTTATCCATTAGGAGTCGACTTGATCATTAAAAGTGGATGTTGCTGCCTGAATGGAGGGAGAGGGATGATGGCACCTTGATGACATGATGGCACCTTAATAATAACTTTATTAATTTGTTTAAATAATTGTTTGTTGGTTTGTTTGTTTGACTGGAGCACAATAAGAAGGTGCATTAAATATAGCATTAAATTCATTTTCAATTTTTCAATCGTATAACAAAACTAGAATTGCATTGAAAATTAAATTACAAATTATATAATATTATAGAAGAAAATGTGTACTGTATGTAATGTTGTTTTAGCTATATCCCAAAATAATTCGCAATATATTTGAAATGACCTTGTAGATAACAGGCGTTCACTGATTCTGCATAAAATAAATAAATAAATAAAATTTGACATGGAGGCAGAGCATATGTATTTATTTTTCATGTTTTTATTTATTTATTTTTATTTTGTTTGATTAATTGGACCATAGCAAGAGTAAGAAGGTGCATTAAATTTAGTTAAATTTTTTACATGGAGGCAGAGCATATGTATTTATTTTTCATGTTTATTTTTTATTTATTTTTTTTTATTTTGTTTGATTAATTGGACCACCCCCCCCAAAAAAAATTCCAGCTTAGCTCCAAACTAGCATTCCATTAAAAATGAAACAAATTATATAGAATTATAGTGGAAAATGTGTACATTATATAATGTTCTTTTAGTTACTTCCCACAATAGTTCTCATTTATGAGGCAGTATATTTCTATTTTGAATGACGTTTTAGGTCCTGTCCACATGAACGCGGTTATTTTTAAAACCGCATCTTTTTCTACGCAGTTTGGCCGTTCGTCCACACGCAAACGCAGTTTTGAAAACGCCTGCCAGGGTGAAGTTTTTCAAAAACTCCGGTTGCAGTGTTATCGTGTAGACAGCGAAACCGGAGTTTTTGGCTTGTGACGTCGGCGCCTGCGCTGTTATCTCCGCCTACTGGAGACTTTTTCAGGCTTCTGATTGGCCAACATGACTTTACGGTTGAGATTATATCGCCACCTGTTGGTTTGGCATGCTCTTGACAGTGCTTCATGGCATGCGTTTGCGTTTTCATGTGGACGGAAATTTTTTTTAAAACGGAAGAAGGAAAAACTCCCCGTTAAAATTACCCGTGTACGTGTGGACATGACCTTAGATAACAGGCTTTTGCTGATTCTTCAAACAAAAACAAAACAAAACAAATCTAAGCAATTTAAGATTACATGGAGAAGTGAAACATGTGAAGAATGCATGCTGGGACGGTTCTATAACGAATGTGTCAGTGATTTACAGAGGCAGTTATTAGAGTGGGACAGAACAGCAGCATTCCAGAAACCTGTTTTTGTTCCGGGACGTTCTCCAACTGTGTGAGACCGACTGCTCACTCTACACCAGTGGCTTTTTAAAGTATTTGACCCAATTTCTATTTCAAAACACGCTTTAAGGTCAATCCCAGATATAAATGCATAAATAAGATGAATTCACAAGATATTTATAGATTAAAACTAATCAAGTTTATAGAATAATATTTAAAAGAACAACACATTTTCTGGCTATTTTTAATTGCCTTGGCAGAGCAAGATATGTAGGTAATTTATTTATTTTATACAATAAGAGCAAGAAGGTGCATTAAATATATTTTCATTTTGGTGATAATTTTTCTCTAAAATTCCAGCTTGCTGTAAAAAATTATATAGAATTATAGTGGAAAATGTGTACGGTATGTAATGTTTTAGCTATATGTCACAATAATTTACATGTATTTATTTAGTTTGATTAATTGGAACACAATAATAGTAAGAAGGTGCATTAAAAATAGTTTCATTTTGCCATTAAAATTCTTTTTTAATTTTTCCTAAAATTCCAGCTTATAATCAAACCAAAGTTGCACTGTATTTATTTATTTATTTATTTTTGCAATATGCCAGACAAAATAAGATCATCAACTTAATTGCCTATATTTATGAACATTTATGTTTAAGTTAAATCATATTTATAGCAGTTCGTTTAAAGTCACTTTTTCTATTTTTTTCTTTTAGGAAAAATATGTCAACATACACTGATACTTATATTGTACTGTACTTGTAACTTGTATTGTACTGTACTGTACTTATATAGTATACCAATAATTGAATAATTTTTGTGAACACAAATTCATTTGTTTAGCGCTTTTCGCAATATGCATTGTTTTAAGGTAGATTTACAAAAAAAAATGATGTTAATGTTTATAATATCTTTAAAATATCTACTTGATGACATAGTTTACACTTTTTGACGATACAAGCAATCAAGCAGTTGAGATTTGCTATACATTGTAATTAGTCTACGCTAGTATACTGTATGAATGCAGATAAAGTTGCACATACTTATATATCCAACTTTATATAAAGAGCTGGGTGATAATGTAGTTACATTTTGCGTCAAAATAAAAAATCAGGCAGTTGAGATTTGCTATATAGTGTATATTGCTTTAGGCATGGACTGTATGTATGTGAATAAAGTTGGGTATAATATCAAACTTTATAGAGTTGTGAAATACAGTTTAACATTTTTGAGATTTGCTACATACTATATATTTCTTTACGTGAGTGTACTGTATGTACAGTATGTGGATAAAGTAGGATGTACTATATATCTGACTTTTAATATATCACTAGTCGATAGTAAACTAGATAACTAAAAGGCCCTCTTTCAATGTAAGTCTATGGGGCTTGAACCGAATGTGTGATGAAGCTCTGCTGGAGTTCTAGTGGACTTCATCCAGTGGCATTTTCAAGGTCAGACGACTGAAAAGGTGGTTAAAGTGTGTGTGTCGTGTCTCTAACGTGCAATTATGGTGGTACGTGACGGTCTAAGAATAAGCGTTTCTGGCCGTCCTTCACAGTACAGATGCTTGAATGCTGAGCTGTAAGCAGAGATATGATGTGTTCGCTCCGCTGCGGGATCTCGTTAATCTGATAATTACTGTAGACGACACTAGCGAGGCTAACGACAGCTCGTATTTCTGCTGCGACCTCTGACACTGCGGTCGTCTGATGAACGCTTTACTCGCTAATGTCTTCCCACAGGAGAGTTCAGTGCTCGGGAGACTTCATTCAAGGATCAGTTTTGTCCTGAAAATTACTCGTTATAAATAAAAATAGATGCAAATGAGACAGTTGTTGACGTATAGTAAGAGTATCACATTATTAAATCAATGTGCATCACATAGATCAGCTCAGTTATGTTTAGTTATGAAGTTATGTTTTTGGCGGAAGTGTCAAAAATGCAGTAAAATCAGTGAAATATTATTACAATTTAAAATAACTGTTTTCTGAATATATTATAAAATGTAATTTATTCCTGTGATGCAAAGCTGAATTTTTTTAGCATCATTACTCCAGTCTTCAGTGTCACATGATCCTTCAGAAATCAGTGTAATATGCTGATGTTCTGCTCAAGAAAGATTTCTGATTATTATCATCAATGTTGAAATGGAAATATTTTGCAGCATTATAAATGCCACTGGAAGACATGTGTGATGTTTTTTCCTGTGGGTTTGGACTATGACTGATTGATGGCTTGTGTTTTCTTTCCGTAAATCTAGGTTGAATCCGAAGTTAAATTTCAATGGAGAAATCTCCATCATGCCTGTTTGATGTTAATATGTAACCTGACATATATAGAGGTTTATGTGAAGTCAGATTGTTTGATTTAGCAGTGGCCTTGTGTTTCACACCCAAAGCAAACGCACAAGTGGGAAACAGACAGCAGATGTGTTGCTTATGGAGTCACGTTTGTGCTCCGACTGTCTGCGTCATTAGTCGATGCCGATATGATGTTGAATCATGATGGGGGAAAAACCAGCAGCAGAAGTGTTTGTTTGTTTGTTTGCTGATCTACTCCGGACATCTCCTCTCAGCATTAATCGTTACGAGAAAGCCAGCAAAGGAACACTGAATTAAACCCTCAGGAGGTCTCTGTTTATTCTCCCTCAGTTAACTTTATGACCGAACACTCAGAGAGATTACACATGCATTATGATTTCAAACCTTTGCAGTGTTCGAGTTACATCAGCCCCTTTATAACGTTAATGTGAAATAAAATTGACCCTATTTACAGTTATGCATTTGGTAGACTCTTTTATCCAAAGCAACTTGCATTGCATTAAAGGCATCATGCATTCTTTCAGTTCATGCATTCAGTTCATGCATATACAACCTACTGTATATAGACAGAAATGTTCACAGTTCTGTGATCTCATTTAATGATCACTTGATATGCAGGGAAACAAATAAAATATTTTATCTTTTAGTAAGTGTTTTATGTTGATTGTTGTTATTTTACAATTATATATTCATTTTGATTTGACCTTATTATTATTTAATTAATTATTAGCGTTTCATCAACTCAAAAACCCCTTGCAGTCCCTTATAAACCCGTTTGGCGAAACCCTGATCTAATGCAATGATGTTCATATTTTTTATATAAGTACATTCATAAGTATGGCTTAAGTGTCCAAATGCTTATTTATTTGTATCTGTATAATTGTTATTATAGTGTGTGTGTATATATATATGTATATATATATATATATATGTATGTATAGTATGTGTGTATATATATATATGTATAATATGTGTGTGTAGCTGAAGCTAAACTATTAGCCTTATTAGGTAAAATAGGCTTTGTAGTTCACGCGCGTTCCAGTATCGACGGAAAAATATCATAATGAGCAAAAATATGCGACAGTGGACCGGGTCTCACGCCGAACAGCACGGTGAACGGCTGCGCTGTTTCCAATGAATGCAGTAGCTTAGTGTGCGCGTGAGGCGCCGGCGCGATCAAACAGCTGAAACATAAAATAGACTACTCCGTAATTTTTGGTCATACAGTAAAGGCATAATTCGAAACTACAAAGTGCAAAGTGTTAGCAGTTAGAAAATTCAAGAATAGTAGCAAAGTTAATAAGAATTCTTTCTAAATGCAGCACCGTTCTTAATTCGCTCTGCATAACCTGAACGAAAAAAAATATATTTTTTGCTAAGGACGAACCGAAATGAAAACATTTAGCTTTTAATCTGTGTATTTAACAGCCTGGGAAACCTTCCCAGGGCAGTACCTTGCCTCACCGACTAAAATCAGGGCGCCCACTACGGAGACGGCACCAGAGGTGAGGGGGCACAGTGACCGAGGTGGCCGGGCCGGGCCCCCTCAGGCCCCACCCGTGGCGCCGACGCTGTGTGTATATATATATATATATATATATATATGTGTGTGTGTGTGTGTATTTAAACTTATTTAAATTCAGCTAGTTTTAAAGGAAACATTTCTTATTTTCTTTTAGTTTAACTGATGTACTAAAGTAACTACAATTAAAACTGAAAATAGTTAAAACTATATATATTGACATTAAAAATAATAATAATAATAATAATAAAAATGACAAAAACACAAAAATGTAAATAAAAACAAAATATAAAAATAACAAATATTTAAATTATTAATAAAAACGATAATCGTATAGCATCAATATTAAAATAAGACTGATCTGTAAGTATATTTGCTGCACATTATGTGTATTATATAAATACCCCAAAAATGGGGGTTTTGTTTTTGCAATAATTTTTACAGTAATTTCTCAGTAAGTAATGGTACAGTGAACACCAGCCAATGCACAGAAGTAGAATTTGCTCAGCAACAAAAATGACACTGAACACTGGCTGTGAGCGCTGGGAGAGATTTGTTTACTCATAACCGCTGAGATATGGAAAGGTAAGATGATCAGCGTGAATGCACTTATATGGCTATCTTTCAGCACGTCGCTGTCGCTCTGGCCTCATCTTTCCTCCTCATCGTCAGCTTTTTGAACCCACTTTTTGTGTTGTCCTGTGGCTGTTGCTGTTGCTGTCATGTAGGGCCACATGCGAGAGTCCAGCCTGAACTGAAATAGCTGTGCCTCTCACGTCCCGCTAATGTAATTAGAAAGTGTTTGCATTGACTGATAACACAAGAATGTGTTTCAGCCCAGCAACTATTTTGGGAGCGTCATGCTGTCCAGTCCTCTGGTGCCCTTGTCTTAGACCCAGCAGAAGTTTTGGTGATGAAGCTTATGTAAACACAAGAGAAATACAGGTCAATAGTGATGTGCGGTTTGCTCATTTTAATTGTGATATATATATATAGAGAGAGAGAGAGAGAGAGAGAGAGAAAAAAAATATGAAACCGAACAAACTGAGACAGACTCAATCCAGAAGAACTGTGGCAGCGTCTCCCAGATGCTTCAAGAAACCTCCTGCAAAACTCTGCTCAAGTGCACCGAGGGCAAAAGCTGCTTTAAATGCAAAGGATGCTCAAACCAAATGTTGATTTAATTTAGTTAATAGAAGTTAATTGATAAAGAAAATCTATTTAAGACATTATTTTTGACAGCATCCTCATTTTACAGTATTTTTACACAAGTGCCTAAAACTTTTAACAGTACTGTAGCTTTGCAGGAGGTTTCTTGAAGCGTCTTGGAGACGCTGCCACAGTTCTTCTGGATTGAGTCTGTCTCAGTTTGTTCTGTTTCTTCATGTCATTCCAGACAGACTGATGATGATCAGATCAGATCTCTGTGTGCAGCAAACAAAAATCTCACTGGATTATTACAATTAATGGCAAAAGGACTGTTTGGAAATGTAACTGAAATGTAATATTTCCTACTGACACACTACAGCAAAAGATAGAAATAGCTGACTTAAAACCATTTTTTTTAGCTGGTGAAAATATTAGTATTCTAATAATGTTAGCCACCAATGTGTGTATTTGGGTATTTTTCCTACCCAGCCCCCCCCAAAAAAAAAAAAAAGTTTAAATAGTAAGACATACATCACAGCTCATTGCATCAACCAATGCATTAATTTCTGCATTAAGCATTAAACCTAGTATTTTGCATTGCATACCTGGCAGTAACAAATGCTTCATGTTGGAAAGTTGAAATACATAATATTGCATCTTCCATTTTACGGTGTTCCAGGTTGTTTTACAAATATTAGAACGTCTTGTTCTTCTGTCTTTATTTGTGATGCAACGTTTATGCAACAGACAAATGCGTACAAGAGCACAGTTTGAGACCCAGTAATGATGCCAGTATCGGTATCAGCGGATCCATAATTTGTGAAGTATATGTACATTCAGGGATGTCATAATGATGGATAATCACCTCAGAGCAGTTTAGCACTTACGTGGGTGGACGAAAAGTCAGTACAGCAGACGTGGAAAAAGCACTAAAGTTTAAAACTGTATTGTAATAGTCCTCCAAAATGCTTTCCCTGGGAGCTGAGCTATAAACATGACTGGTACAAATAATTTAGAGCATTAAACTTTGTGTTTATTTCATCCTGCTGTGAAACTCTGGCAGGAGGGACTTTGACCAAAGAGCAGCACATTAATACTTGATCTGAAAGGTAAATTGGTAATGAAGACAGATGTTGACACATGATAACAGAGAATGTCATTATCTCATCTGATAGCAGAGTTCAGATCTCTTATCTTTCTTATCTACCTTCATTCTCTGGGCTGGTTGTGTGATATTTGTAATCTAAAGTGACAAACAGGAAGACATTCATTTCAGTAGGAGTTCCCAGCGCCATTAGCTGTTTGTTTCCATCCAAGGTCACGAATTTAGTTTATGCGCAAAAATTGGAATATTGCATAAAACATTTACGAATGGAGCACCTTTTCCATCCAGCAAGACGAAGAGAACAAAATCATCACTTCCTGATAAACTGGTGCCAAATATCACTAAGAAAAATATCATTTACTGCAGTAGAAGAAGCCACTGCATGTCTTTTTTCATATATAATAAATTACTAGCGCCTCAGAGCGTGCAGACGAATCACAATAAATGCGGTCATTATCTTGCTTTCAGAGGCAGATGCTTTTTAAATTAGAATTCAGTTCATGAATCTGAATTGAGGCAGGAAACAGAATGCAAAATAGCTATTTGAATTTAATGATGTAGAATGAAGTCAAAATTCTATAAGAAATTCAAATAGCTAGTGTAATTTTTAGCCAAGAAAAGGTTTGTCAACTTCAAGACAAACTTTGAGTGATGGCTTGACAATAGGGCTGTCAAAAAAAAATTATAATTTCGAATATTCATCGAATTGAAAATAAAAATCCACATTCGAATGCAAAAACGTTGCATTCGAATTGTAGGCGTGCGTTAAAGGGGGGGTACAATGCTGTTTCATGCATTCAGAGTTGTTTACGCTGTTAAAGAGTCAGATTCTCATGCTAAGCATGGACAAAATTTCAAAAAACTATTTGGAGTATTTCTGTGCTAAAAATCTTACTTCCGGGGTCGTACAAGTTTCGGAGAGTTTTTTTCGATCGTGGCTCTTTATGACGTAGGCGAGGGTGGAACCCCTTATATGGGCATTTCTCCCAGAAAAACGCGCCCGCGCACACATCGACCAGAGCAAGAGCAAGAGCAAGATCGCGCCCATCAACGCACTTCATCCGGCGGCAGCGCTACACGGGACTTGCTCGGGAAGAATGTCTCCAAAGAAGTGTGTTTTTGGTTGTAAGGGAAAGATAACTTTGTTCAGCTTCCTAAAGAACCCAGCGTTATGTAAACAGTGGATGCAGTTTGTTTTTCCGGAGCAGCAACGGAGTTTCACAAGTGTGTTAGTTGACGAACGTTTTATCGATGTTCGATGCTGGATTTGCACATCGTTTGATACTGAAAGATGGAGTGATCGAGCTATAAAAGTTCCCGGTCATGATTCAGAACTGTAGACGGTAAGGGAAACTGCATCAAATATCTGTATTTTGTTGGCAGTCGGAGCTCAAGTGCTCGTCAATCTTTAGCTCCGCCCACGGCACGCCTCCAGGAGCTCGGCTTTTTCCGGAGAGAATCATAAAGCTGTATCTTTCTTTTATAAATATGATAAAACTAAAGACTTTTTGGAGATATAAAGGATGCAGTACTACTCTATAGGTACTCGAGATTAACATGAGATTGGGTGAAACTGTGCGTGTTATCTCCCCTTTAAGAGGAGGCAGCCTTATCAGTGGCGCACGAAATGCGATGACGATGTAAGTGTCATTGCATTATAATGTATTTGTTATCCTGTCCAGTTGAAGCCACTACATTGTTCAATCAAAATATTGCGGAAAAAGAAAACATCAATGCAGAGAAGATCTTGTTTACATCAAAACTGAAACCAAGCCGTTCACACAGAACACATATTTCGCGCATTTTCTAGAAGGACATCTATCAGCGTTGCACTCGCGTCTCGCACAAAAGAGCAGCATTTTTAGAAGGTCATGTAAAATTAATGCAAGTTTAACTTAAAAAAAAAAAAACATATCTCGAGACTTTATGGCGTGTTTTTTCCCCCATCCCAAAATTTGTTTTCCATGAGATGTAATTTTCATAAGACCCAAACACACACACTGCATCTTATCTGAGGAGGTCAACCTCCACGCATGGCTTCAGAGCAGTTGTGGGTGCAGGGCAGAAGAGGAAAGTCCATGACAAAGGAACAGTAGGTTTTACTGTCTGGCCGACGTCCAGCACTCATTACCGAGCTACATTGCATACCAATAACCAAGAAACCTTTTATCTGTCTATGCAGGTCTGCGAGGGAAACAGAAGCGAGAGTTTTTGAGACCAGGTCGTGTGTGTGTGTGTGTGCAAGAGCGAGCCAAGCTCATTCAGGAGTCATAGAGTTAAAAATAACTTTATTGCGGATCATGTTTTGGAAGGAGGGATCTACTTCCCAGGCTGGGACAGCCTGCCATGCAGGGGCAGCACAGGCGGAGTGTGTGTGCATGCGTTTGTGCATGTGCGTGTGTGTTTTTGTAGCAGCGGCAGGAGCGCGTTGACTTCACACACAAAACACACTCTTTTCCAGGCCTGTCCTGATGGTGTCTGTCCTGTCTTGTGCTCCAGATGAGCTGCTGGATGTAACCTGGCTCCATGAGTGCTATGAATGACTCCCTGGATGAGACGCGCAGCCTCGGGGAGAAAGCGGCCATATTTCGGGTAGCGAAAGGCAGTGGGAACGTCGTCGGGTCGGCCTTCATCCCATTGCGCTCGCCCTTGCAGCCACCCAATGCTGCGGTCTCCACGCACTTCAAGGGAAATAGGTAGGACACGCTTTCTGTCGCAACTCATTTTTGTACATGCAAACGTCCATTGTGTGTACACACTATATAATAAACAACTATCCGATTCCCTACATCAATACCGTACCTCGTTTCTCAGCAGTTAATCGTTAACGCATCCGATCGGACAAGCAATAGAGCAGCCTTTGTGCTCTCCGCAATGTCTATGTGAAAACACTGTAGACTTTGTACCTGTAAACAGACGGGTTGAGGGCAACCAAACTGGAATCAAATCAAGCACCTGTTACTTTCCAACTCTGGGGAGGAATCGCGAGTCCCTCTGCGCTGGGACTTTATGTCACGTCTTCCACGTGTTTGTGATACGGTAGCTGTGAGATCATGACGGCACGGCTCGAATGCAGCCCTCCAAGGAGGACTCTTAAGTGTTTATTTGTGCCGTAACCAACATACAACTGAGCTCACTCATTTGTAGACACACAAACAAGTGAATTAAATGCACCCCGCTGTGTTCCAGCTTCCTTAGATTAGGCTGACCGTATTTTCATGTGCAGATATGTTTGTCGCCTTTTTTTAAGGCGAAGATGCTCTAGGTGAATAGGGTAAAACATTAAACTAATAGCTTTCACCATAGTTCCTCAGTTGGTTGATTTACATTAAGAATTGCAAACATTTTGTGTAATACAAGGTTTCTGAAATGTTATATTTAATTATGCAAATGAGGCATACACATATTTTGAGAAACTGCCTTTAAAGGTATGCATTGTAATTGAAATCTATAGACACAAAGTGCAAAAAACCCCCCAAAAAAACACACTTTGTAATGTAATATTTTCTTTCCAGCTGTCCGAAAACAGCACTTTGCAAAAAGCCAAATAGCCCAAACTGTAAACATTGACCACTGCTTGAAAAAACATTTTATTTGTCGTGCCTGTAGTGTCTTGCCTTAAATAACGACAAGATGTAGATAAAGGAATAGTTCACTCGAAAATGAAAGTTCATGATTTACTCTCTCTCATGTCGTTCCATACCTGATGACTTTATTTTTTTCTTCTGTGGAAAACAAAAGAAGGTATTTTGAAAAATGTGGGTTTCTGTTCATTCAATGCAAGTCAATGGGATGTAGTGTTGTTTGGAGCTCACTGTTCTTTAAAATCTTTTCTTGTGTTCTAAAAGAAAGTCAGACATGTTTGGAATGATGTGAGTAATTGATGAAAGAATTTTCATTTTTGGGTGAACTGTGCCTCGAAGTCTAATGTGTGGGCAAGTCAGTTGAAACGGGACATTTTTAAGAGCACTGTCGGGACAATTCCTGGTTTACCTAGGACACACCTCGTGAAACTGGGACTGCTCTAAGTAATCCTGGTCACCCTGCCACACACAAATACTGTACACAGCTCAAATACTATATACACATATTTTAAATACTTGCTGGAGAATATGTTTTTTTCACTTTTTTTCTATTTTTTATCTCTTTCTATTTCTGTGCGTCTGTATGTTTTATTAAGCCATAGTGCTTTGCCATAGTGCTTTTGTGCACTCCAATTTAATTGCTATGGTGATTCTCTTTGAAGTTATTTTTGCTTATGATCAAATTTTTATTGATTTCATATATATGTAAAATTGTTCATGCATTTGAAAAAACTGTTCACTAAGGCTGCATTTATTTGATAAAAATACAGTAAAATAATACTGTGAAATATTACAAATTCCTCGTATGTGTAAACATACCTGGCAATAAAGCTCATTCTGATTCTGATTCTGATATATATATATATATATAATTTATTCCTGTGATGCAAAGCTGGATTGTCAGCATCATTACTCCTGTCTTCAGTGTCACATGATCATTCAGAAATCATTCTAATATGCTGTTTTGATGACCAAGAAACATTTCTTATTATCAGTGTTGAAAACAATTGTGCTGCTTCATATTTTGGTGGAAACCATAAAACATTTTCTTTCAAAATTCTCTGATGGATGGAAAGTTCAAAAGAACAGCATTTATTTTAAATAGAAATAGTTTGTAATAACATAAATGTATTTACTGTCGCTTTTGATCTATTGAATGCATCCTTGTTTAATAGTTTCTTTCAAAAAGAAAATGAAAAAAATAAATCTTACTAAAATATATACGTTTGATTTAGGATAATAAAAGCAGTCTCTCTCTCTGTCTCTCTCTTTCTCTCTCTTCAGTCTTCTCAAGTATCCATTCCTCCTCTTAGTTGGGTGTGCCAGCTGAGATACAGCAAAACACACACAGACAGACCAAATGAGTTTGCAGTCCCTGCAAGTAGTGCTGGGCGGTATGACCAAAAATTTATATCACGGTATTTTTCAAAATTATAACGGTTTCACGGTATATGACGGTATTTTTTTTTTTTCATGCATGACCGGGTGTTAACCATATTTTCTACTGATTGAGAGAGGAAATACTGCAGTATATTGACTTAGAATGCCCTATTTTACTGTCATGATGAGTGAATATTGTCAAAAAATACCACACTAAATAGTGACTAAACACGACCCCTTTTAATACATGTTAACCATGAGTCACTCTCATTTATAATCGCGGCATCGTCTGATAAAATCAACATGTATCTACACTAAAGAGCGGCTATGCGGTTGTTTTGGCTGTATTACTTTTTTGTCTCATGCAGCGCACTGCCTGCGTCTGAGTAACAAACTAAAAAAATCAACAAACAAAAAAAGTGCATGTGATATGATCTACGCTCATATTTATAATTCCAAACAATCAGTAAGCGGCAGGTGCTAGGAAACGCTGTTTTGTACTCATTTATTGATGAGTCTGCTGCGGTGCGGCCAACTGAATGCGCTGCTTCTCTGCCGCTCACTGCACAGAACAGACGCCGAGAGAGGTGACACTTCTGCACTGGTGAAATCTTCCAACTGAACCAAAGCTAAGGTTTATCCAAAATAGTCGCTAGGTTTGTCACTATGAATATTCTATGGAAAAAAGCTGCTGAAAGGGTCTGAAAGTTGCTAAATCTAGTGCTAAAGTCGCGCTCGTGTGTGTGAGACGCGGGAGCTGATGGCAGGGGGCGGTGGATATTTGTGGCGGTCAATGTGGATATTGTGGATGAGTTCTTCTGTCATCACGTTCTATTAGTTCTTCAGCTTCAGTTTCGGAACTTTCACGCTTAGTAACACATACAGCTGTTCCCTCACCACAGTGCAACAGTGAAAAGGGACCCCTTTCAAACAGTGTCGCGTTCCGAACGTTGTTTAAGCGACATACACCGGTATTGCTGTATTTAAAAAATTCATATCATAACAAAAATAAACACCGGTATTCGGTATGAACCGGTATACCGCCCAGCACTACAAGTTACTCTTTATACACATTGCATAATGTCCATGATATCAAAATGAAAAAAAAAGAGATTTTTGAATAATGAGAAGTCTATTTTAGAACTATAAACCTGTAGTGCATTGAAAAAATTGTAACAAAATGATGTGTATATTTAATTCTGCATATATAAAAGGTAGTACGATAATTACTAAAATTATGTGTATAAATACTTTATAATTGAAATAATGTAGCATTATTTGTTCCCACATTATACTGCTGAAAACTATTTTCTTGGGTTATAGGATGAAAATAATCCAACATTTCTTAATGCTCCTACAAGCAAGCTTCATTTTCTTTAAGCAAACAATGCAGGTGAAATATGACCTGTGCACTTTCTCTGCGTTTTTCGTGAGATTTACCCATCAACAGAACTCTCTAAACGGATTATAAATAAGCACATGATCACACAGCATCAGTCCGCCGCTCCTCCGGGGATCGTTCAGGTACTGCCGATGAAGTCATCTCTGGCTGTTGCCTGGGAGACGGAACTTCAGTCATCCGGTCTGTCATCATATGACATCAACCACTGCCTCACACAGCTGCTGTCTGCTGCGCTGAGAATGCAGCTGCTGTCTGCTGCGCTGAGAATGCAGCTGCTGTCTGCTGCGCTGAGAATGCAGAACGTCTGGTTTATGAAATGTCATTCGCGCCTCACATACATGATAAGTGCTATTTTGATGGTGCTAGTCGTCCCTGAGGAGGCAAATTCGAGTTTCGCAGACGTACTGTACTTTGTGATCTCAGCCAGGGTTATTATCATTAACTAAAACTAAAACCATAAAAACATTTCTGTTGCTAGATTTAGTTGCTAAGGTGCCATTTCTTATTTTCTAATTTCTCAGTTGAAGCTGGGTTATTATAATTAACTAAAACTAAAATTAAAACAATAAAAAAAAAAACATTGAAATAAATGTTAACTGACATGAAATAAAATATGAAAAACTTCAAAACATCAGCTAGTTGCCAAGGCAACATTCCTTATTCTAATTTAGTTTAACTTGATTTACTAAAATAACAAACTAAAACTGAAATAGAAATGAATACAAACTGCATGCATTAAAGAAAAAACTACTAAAATCACACAAATAGAGCAAAAATACTAAAACTTAACTAAAATCAAAATGAAGACAGAAAATATAAAATAAAATCCAATTCAAACTATTAATAAAATTACAGTAGTGTCTAGCTTTTGCCTGATATAGCACAAGTACTAAAATAACAAAAACTAAATGGCCTAAAATAATATATATATATATATACACAGGGGTGCACATAAGTGGTCCGCATGCGCGACCGAAATAAGAAATGCGCTGTGTAAAGAGCGCGTGTTTGCGTACCTACATGGTTTATATATATATATATATATATATATAATTCAAAACATTAACAATAACTGAAGTACATCAATGATATTAAAATAACACTGATTTCTGTATCAAATGCATGATTAGCTTCAGCAGTTGGTAGAAACTGTAACTACAACTATGAGACCACAATTTTGTTGTTGTTTCTTTTTAACCAGTAACCTATGGAGCTTATAATATGACAATACTATTTGAATTTGAATTGTGTAAATTTGAATTATTGACAAGTGTCATTTAACAAAACTGAATTTTATGTGGCATTTAACATAGTTCTGAATTTGATTTTTTAAACTTAAATATTTAACATTTGAAATTTAACACAACTGAATTTTTTATGGCAGTTATTTTAATAGACATGTATTTTCAAACACAAAGACTTTTTGTTCTGAATTGTTAGACGTTTGCGTACCGACATGGTTGACAGCTGTTAATGCACAATTACCATTTTAGATCGACAAGCTGTACTGTATAAGATTTATATTCAAACTGAAAGCATAAATCTAGGCTACCCGCTAACGTTTTCAAAGCACAATGCAAAACTGTGACATTTCATTCACTGGCGCTCTTCAGTCAGCAACGCTAAACACGGCAAGTTTTCAAGATGAAGAAGAAATTCGGAACATCAAATTCAATATTCAAGATTCAATACGCAGAAATTCAGTTCATAACGAAAGTAGGTCAGAGGTTATCCACAGGGAAGAGTAGATGATCTCCGAAAAGTCGAACGAAGCATTTACGGTGACCGGAGCGGACATGTTCGGTTCACTTAGGCTAGTTTCGTCGTGGCCACAACATATTAACTCGTGGAAACGTGGCCACGAGATCATTTTGTGGAGATAATCGTATGGAGATGATGACATCCTGGAATCGCCGCGCGGCTGCCGCTTTCTCTCGTAGCGGAAGTGTTTTGTGCTGTCTCGGGGCAGACATTGCCATAGTTACAAACAACAAGGTCGCATATGATTTTACTAAAAATAAACAAAACATAACGGAAATTCAGTATATGTGTTATTTGCTATGATAATTTCAAATGTTAAATATTCAAGTAAAAAAAAAATCTAATTCAGAACTATGTTAAATGCCACATAAAATTTGCCGCAAAAAAGTTTTGTTAAATGACACTTGTCAATAACTTAATAACATCAAATACATTTATTGGTGACATGACATTTCTGGCTCAGACGATTGGTTCAAAAACTATCCTCCAATCCTTTAGACTCTCTGAACAGTGCTACAATCTACCATAATTTAAAAATAAGTTTCTTATCATTGATTTTTCTCTCCTCAGAAAAAGTAGAGCGGTGGACGAAACACAAATGGGACACGTCCCAAATCCCTTCCCAGAGTTGCTGCCGTCCGCTGTCTCTCTAGTGTCTGAGTGTCTGTTACCCTGGACCAAAAACAGTGCGACTCAGGTGAGACACGTATGATTTACTCAAGCCACTGCTGTTCAGAAGAGCTGCCTCGCTGTCTGCAGCCTACATAGGGAACATTATGGGACTGGTTTCTGTTTGGAGAATAGATGCAGTTGGCTAAAGGATGTTTCTTAAAAGGCTCCAACAGCTTTTGTGTCTATAATGTCTTAAAATGCTGCCTACGTAGGCATCTTGGCTTTGGAACAAAGCCATAGTGTATCATATGGAAGCATATGTTTTTGTATGAGTGCATTGATTGGTTAAGCAGTTGGTTGGTTGACTGATTGATTGTCCCTGGTCTTGTTCTCATTTGGTTAAAAAATCCAGAAGCCAAAACAAACTTTCATCACTTTCTCATTTCATTGCTCCAACGTCTTAGTTTCATTCCCAGTCAGTAACTACAGTACAAACACTTAGATGGAGGTAATATTTCAGTGTAAGTCCACTAGTAAAACTAACTCTAAAAATACAGCATACAAACAGATGCAGACTGATAAACAGGCAGAATGTGTAAACCTCCCCAGCGTGCTAATGACGTACGCTGGAACACAGAGATGTTGAACCAGTTTAGCTGGAATGGAAATGAACTGGGACGGGGAATGAAATCGCTGTGTCAGCTTTCTGAATTTGTCCTTTTTTGGATGTAGTTTCTAATCCAGTACGAAAACAAGGAAAAAGCATGGCAAAGGGCAATGTAGACATTTTTAACAGCACTTATAATTAGAGAAGGAATGTACTTGATGTACATTGACAGACTTTACTTTGTCAGCTTGACAGAATTGTGCCTGAAATAGGTTTAAAAACATAATACTGTAGTTTAATTGTTATTGTTTTATGCGGGCCGGATGGATGGATGAACGAACAGATGAATGGATGAATGAATGAACAGATGGATGGATGAACGGATGAATGAATGGATGGATGCGCGCCACGGTTGGATGGATGGACGAATGGACAAATGGATGGATGGACAAATGGATGGATGAATAAATGAATAGATGAATGGACAGATGGATGAATGGACGGATGGATGGATGAATGGACGATAGATGAACGGATGAATGAATGGATGAATGGGCAGATGGATGGATGGATGAATGGACAGATGGATGGATGGATGAACAGATGAATGAATGGTTGGATGAATGGACAAATGGATGGATGGACAGATGGAAGAATGGATAGATGGGATGGATAAATGAACGGATGAATGGATGGATGGACAGATGAATGGATGAATGAACGGATGGATGAATGGATGAATGGATGGATGGATGAACGGACGGATAGACAGATGGATGAATGGATAGATGGGATGTATGAATGGATGGATGGACAGATGAATGGATGAATGAAAAGATGAATGAATGGACAAATGGATGGATGGATGGACAGATGGATGGATGGATGAACGGACGGATGGATGAACGGATGGATGGACAGATGGATGGATGGACAGATGAATGGATGGACAGATGAATGGATGAAGGAACACATGGATGGATGAATGGACAGATATACAGATGGACGGACGGATGGATGGATTGATGGATAGACGAATGGAAAAATGGATAAGTGGATGGATGGATCGATTGATGGACGAAAGGATGGATGGATCAGTTGGCTGAAGTAATATGTTAAGTTTGGTGGATGTAGCTTTAAAACTTTTGTATTAATTACAATCATAATGTTTCAATATAAGTCAATGGGATTTTAGAGATATCTGATCATTTACTAGAGAAAAACCCATATGTCTGATCAATTAGAAAATATACAGAGTCAGAACAGGCTGAAGATCTGTGCCGAATTTGGTGCATGTAGCTTAAAAGATCTAAAATGAGTTACATTAACTTTACATTAATTTACTGAGTATTTTTGGTTTTACTGGCGACAAATAAACGATGAATATTGTGCCTTCTTTTTTCCTTCTGTTTTATGGATACTATGAATTCTTACATACTACTCTTTTCAGTTGTTGTTTTTTGCCTACTATGTAGTAGGGAAGTATTTGGATGCAACCTTAGAGTTAGCGAGTTTAATTCATTTCAGTGAATCAAAGTGTTTTAGTGAATCAAAGTGTTTCAGATTGGAAAAGTAGCCTAACATTTAAATATCATTCTTAGTGTTTAGTAAAAAACAGTGTGATATAATTTTTTTTCTTGAGTATTTAATTTCTTGCATTAAACAATATGAATCTAAAAGGCTACAAATAAAGCTGTTTGGTTGAAATGATAGTTACTAATTTCAGAAAAAAATGCGTAAATGTTGAGATATCTCTAAAGCGTCGTAAGTTGTTATAATGTCTTCTTTCTATTTTAGCACTAACTGTAATGAGCTTTAATTTTTTTGTATGAGATTATTTTGGTGCATTATGTGTAATGAAAGCTGAGAGCCGTATGAGATGCATCCTCACAGCGAGTTTGCTCCAGAACTTATATGGCCAATGCAATCTGCTTACATTGCTGATTTGGGAAAACCAAGACCCCTGTGGATCTTATTATATGACAAATATATGTTATGAACGGCCATCCGGAACAGCTTTGACCTGCAGCAAAATCTGCAAATTACAGCATATTGAAATGTGCCGTCATAATGTGGCTTTGCAGTTTGCCATTATGGGGGCCTTCATTATATTTGAGGATGGCAGTAATGATCCCTCTCGTATTATATCTGAGGCTAGCAATTACGGCCTCAGTATATGAGCGAAACGGAGGGAAACCAGAGGGGGGGATGGGGTGGAAGTGTCACGAAAACTTTTTGCTGTGCTAGTTTCTGCAGTTTGCCGAGGATAGACGATGACCCAGACTGTGTCTGCAGTAAAAGACGGTCCAGGGCTGGGCGGCGGCGCTAATTACCATCAGATTTTGCGCATGTGCACGTCAGAAAGGCTTGCTCACTCCGCAGGCTGAAATTACAGACCATCTATCGTAGAGCAGGCCACTATTTGGGAACATTAGTTTGCTGGTGGTCAAATTTGCCAATTTAGCAAAGCCTGTGATCAAAACACAGTTCAGTTTATTTATTTATTTGAATAAAATAAATGTATAATTCATATAAAATGATATATAATAAATATATTTATTTCTTTAAATTATTTATTTATTTATTTTCATGTTTATTTATTCATATGAATATAATTATATAATTAATTATATTAATATAAAATAAACAAATAAAAAATTTATATATGTACACAATTAAATATAATACATTTTTTATCATTATTATTATTTTAATGATTTCTATGAATATAATTGTAATATTAAATAAAATGATATATAGAAATATTATGTATTTATTACTTTATTTATGTAAATATAATTAATATTAAATAGTAGAGGAATATATACAGTATGTGTGTGTGTGTGTTATTTATTTTTTGTTTATTTTTGTTATTATAGATTTGGTTATTATAGTTTTAATTCAGTTTTTTTACGTAATTGTGCGATTCACAGATATTGCAGATTATCAGGATGTGTTTTGTTCCCTAGAACATCGTCTAAAGAGCTTGATTGTGCCGAACTCCTCTTTTGGGGGAGTGAAGTGTTCTCTCAAGATACAATCCAGGTCTTGTTACCTGATTCTTTCTTATAGACGCCTCAGGCTGCACTTCACTGCATCAGCCGCTGATTGCAATTCTCCAGTGCCTGGCCTGTCATTGTTTGAGTGCGCTGATGGGATTATGGGGGATTTGCTTTTGTTTTGGATGATTTAGGGGAGCAGGGAATACTTAAACTTCAGCTGTGACAGTGAAACGCCTCTTCGGTGACCTCCTGAGCTCTTGTTGGTGTAATTGACCCTTTGCTAAGCACCGCCTTTAAAATCTTACTGAGCAATCGTACCTTGGCAACTGTTGCCTCATGTTCTTTTATTACTTATATTGATTCTTTTATTGGTTAATCTTTTCATGCGAGTTTTTATTCTTTTTTAAAATGCAAGTCTTTTATATTTAACTCTTTAATAAATGTATCATATTGGATACTCGCATATCTGTCGCACACAATCTGCTACATGCCTTCTGTCATCTGATTGAGAGTTTATACTCTTTTAGCAAGTAAAAGGCCTTTTAGTATAATTGTAAAATTACACAACTCATGTTTCACGTGATTCATGTTTCATCTTTACTGATTATATAAACATAAGAATAACTTTTATATGGTTAGTAGTATTTAAAAATGAACACTTGCTGGACTGAAGCAACTTTGGTTTACTTGATTATCAATATATCAATCAATATGATCATCAGACTTTTGAGGAATGTTTATTTTTCATCTCTCAATCATTGTAATGCATTGCATTACATGTTTTGATCATAAACTAAGCATTAATATATCGTCTTATTCAGAAGATATTATTGGGGGATAAAGAGTGGCAACTAATTTTTATATTATTTTATGTAAGTATCTGCTATACTGTTATAAAGATCTCACTGATCACTGAAGCATCAGAATTTGATCTTACGTTTTGTCCATTTAAATATCAGCTTCTGCATCAAATTGCATACTTTTTGCTCAGTTTGGGCCTCTGAATATGAGCCTTGAATATGAGCTTCATATTCTCACTATATCATACCATATAAGCTGTAAAAGTATCAAATATGATACTCAAAATCATAGTAAATTTACTTTTTCAAATCTTTAAAGAAATGTTGAGAAGTTCCTGCTGTGGTCTCTACACTTTTTGACCATGTTACTGTGTACTTACCGTGTAATAGTTTCTTTAAAGAAAAATGTTGGATGAAAGGTTTTGCAATGTAAAAAGAATAATATCCAAGAACATTTTACTGAATTTGTTCCTGTGCGATGTTCTGTAAAGCTCGTCTTAGCAATAGTAATCGAAGGGGCGGGGCTTAGCTAAGGGTCAATTCCTGCGCAGGTCTGTGTCCCGGGGTGCTTTGATTGACAGGTCTTTTTGAGACGTTGCTCCAAGCGGGACAAAAGGAGAATGTTAGTGCGCACAGCTGTTTGTCTGACAGCACATCTGAGTCACATGATCAGCATGCCGAAAGCAATGACATCATCACCCTGCCCTGCCCCCAGCCCAGATGAATAGATGTGGAGAGCTTGAGTAAAGTGTTGCATCATTGTCCCGGCCGCCCCTTCACCCCACAATGCTAATGACTCCTCTTGTCTGTGTTGGAGTATTGGTTTTTAGATTTGGAGACACTGAAAGTAATCACTGAGAGATTTTCTTTCTTTCCTTTGTTGCTTGTGAAGCGTCAGTCAAGTGTGCGATTTCATGGTTATTTGGTATTATTTGGAATGATTATTTGAATCAGTTCTCAGAACTCGGATTCAGTGATTTGATGTCATCCTTTGGAATGTTTTTGAAAATCTTACAGTACATGGCATTTTCAAAATACACCAGACTGTGACAGTAAAATATCACTTATTGTGTTTATGTAGTCAAAAACAATGTATTTTAATTTGAATATTTTAGTTCTTGCAATAAACATTTTGAATCAAATTGGCTATCAAATAAATATTCATAATAAATAGTAGTTACTAATTTCAGGAAAAAATATATGTAAACATTAAAATCTCTTCGGAAGTTCTTTGTGTTTTTTTGCACTAACTGTGAAGAGCTTTTGTTTTTTGAATTTTGTAAATTCAGCTCCTGATGTTAATGAAAGACCCTTCAAACGGATCTGCCCATATGAAAAAAAAATCACAAATGTGTTTAATATCTCATAATATAAAAATATAAAATAATATTTTACTATATATTAATAAATAATTATTTATTATAGATAGATAGATAGATAGATAGTAGGGATGTAACGGTATGAAAATTTCATATCACGATTATAGTGACCAAAGTTATCACGATTATCAATATTATCACGGTTTTGTTCAAATTAGATGAAAACGTTCAAAAAGAACTGATACACACACTGAAAACATTTCAATAAGTTTTAAAATCAACAAACAACAAATACAATTAGCAGCTATATGCACTTTTTTTTAGCATAAACATTAAATTAACATTAACATGAAGCCCTAATAATAATAATAATAATAATAATAATAAATCACTTATACACAATGTGATTTCCGTTTGTGATCTTCGGTTAGGAGATCTTGTGATGCTTTTAAAGCAAATTTGGGGTTGATTTCGAGTTCACATACAAACATAAATAGAATAGGCTAATTAAATTTGTCTATTTTAATGTAAGACAACATATTTTTCGTCAGTGACAGAAATATGATTTAAGACGGTAGTGTAAGCAAGTTTAGTTTGAAAACGTTTAATAGTAAACACAATTAGACAATATTTGAATAAAATAATAAACCACCGATTTGGTTCTCTTAGATGGCTGAAAAATCTCCCGAGCGGTGTCACTGCCTTCCGCCATTTCCTTTCGTGCAAAAAAACAACAACAACAACAACATTGCATGCTTGTTTTCACTTTAATTTTATTTTTAAAATATGTTTAGGGTTGGTTTTAAAAAAAAAGGGTTATTATTAACTATTTAAATGTATCTTTTATTCAGTTTTAGTTTTTTTATTTCATTGTCATTTTAGTGTTTTAACTTAGTTATTTCATGTAATATGTATATTTTATTTTATTCCAGCTTTATTTCAATTAACAATTTTTTTTTTATATTATACATTATTATAGTTTTTATTATTTTCATTAATATTTTGAAATAGCTTTTATCATGATATTTTCAGTTTAAAATTTAATTTAAGCTTATTTTATTTTATTGTATTTTTCTTTTTCATTACTAGTTTTTTTTCACTAGTATTTTATTACTCATTACTCTTTAGGGTCAATTTATTTTTATTCAAAAATGTATATATATATATATATATATATATATAATTAATAATAAATCAAACTAATATAATGATATAAATTATAGAATTAGTATAAATATATATTAATATAACTATAAATTGTTATTTTTAATTATTTAAATAATTTAAACAAATTTTTTTTTTTCATTTTTATATTTTATTGTTAAACAGTTTACATGGGGAAAAAAGGCTTATTGAAATTCATCTTTGGCTGCTTTGTTGCATCTCTCTTTTCTTTTTTCTTTCTTTCTTTTTGAGCATCTTGCCATTATTATAAGCCATTTTTTTAACTTTGCTTGTCAAAACAGTATCTGAGGGTCTTTCAGACAACACACCAACTACTCATTTTGAAAATGTGTTTTTTTTACACATACATAATGTCAGTTATCATTGTTTGTCAATCTTTGTCTTCTTTTATTCCTCCGAAGGGATTTTAGACGAAAGACAAAGTTGATGCATCAATAAAACCTACAGTAACTGAGACCACCTGAGATTTTCAAGAGATTTGGAATATAATTTTCATGAAGCAAAGACATGCCAGTCAGTATGTTTGGCTGTCACTGGCATCAAGAGGGCAGCATTTTACTGATATCAAACTCACAAGGCCTTCGCTTCAAAACACATGGTTTGTTGCCACTCTGCAAGAAAAGCATCTCACCACAAACTCATGCTGATGTAAAACCAAGCCTCGTCCCATGCTTTTTATATTACCAGCTGAGCCCAGAGGCCCTGGCCATTGGCACGGCTTTGTTTTACGTGGTCTTTAAAAGCTATTTTAGTCGTGAGAAAGCACTTCTGTGCTTGCAGTGTCATGGTACATTTACATGACAAAGGCTCACAGAGTTAGAAGTGCTGTTTCAGAGCCCTCTGGGTCCGTCAGCCTCTCTAACCTCTCCCAGACACCAGCCCTGATCCGTTTTCACACTTGAGTAGATCCATATGCACTGAAACTGTTTTTATACCCCACAATGAATGAGAGTGATCTAATAGGTCTTGCACTGCATGACGGTTTTCTGTTTCACACAACACTGAGAACTTCTTGAAAAGAGCCTGTGAATAGAAAAGCATATACTTAAAGCAAGAGAAGGTGAGTAAATTTCATCATTTACTCACCCTTTATTCCTTTAAGTATGCTTTTCTATTCAGCATTACATTCCTTGTGTCGTTTTAACCCATGTATTGTTTTCTTGCCTCTGTAAAACACAAAATGAAAGTATGGAGCACTGAAAATCCCATTACTCCCAGTCTTTGGCTTTTTTTGAGTTGGACAATATCACTTCAGTAAGTTGTTAACTGGACATTTGCTGCCACCAAATCACTGAATCAGTGAGTTGTTAACAGGAGATTCGCTCTCACCAAATCACTGAATCAGTGAGTTGTTTACTGAGATTCACTCTCACCAGATCATTGAATCAATGAGTTGTTAACCGGAGATTCGCTCTCACCAGATCACTGAATCAGAGATGTTAACTGGAATTCATTCCGACGTTGTGACGAGTGTATGACACTAGGGGCCGCTCTTGGGAGCCCAAACACCTCTGACATCTTTGAGAAAAGGCCAGTGAAATTGGGTGTGCAGAATTTGCATAGCTGGCCACGCCCCAGATATCCGGTTATAAATAGGCCAGAGTGGCATCTGCTCACTCGTTCTGTTTTTCGGAGCCGAATGCACCATCTCTCATGAAGAAGTTGCGATCATTCACCTCTCAATTCCTCGTCATTTCATCCATCTGTTTCTGGTTGCGGTTGGCACATCTCCAAAGACGACCAGCACGAGCGTTGTATTCAGTGTTTGGGCTGTGCTCACGCTGAGGCAGCACTTGTGGATGGTTCGTGCCCCGCTTGCGAGGCACTTCCCAGCGGCACGTTGTGCTTGCGGCTCGGGTTCTTCGCCAAAAGACCCTGAGTCACCACGGCTGCTTGCCGCTCTGGTCCTTCTAAATCTAGGTATGAGGCCGCAGCGATGTGCGCCACGGAAGAGCATGGGGAGGAGGGATTAGTTTCGCCGGGGCAATCCCCGCAAGCTTCCCGTTCTTCCCTTGCTTTGTGCTTACCAGTCGAGTTTCCGGATGAAGTTGAGAGTTCGTCCCTGGGCGGGCTCAATCTCTCATTCAGGGCTCGCGAGCAGGACGAGCTGTCGATTGCAGAATCGGAGGGCGGGCTTGAGCCATCGGAAGCAGATAACTTGGCTGAGCAAGCACCTATTACTGCAGGAACTGCGCTCGGTGACTGACTATGCCCTCCGGGCTACGAAGGTCACGGCGCAGGCTCTGGGGAGGGCGATGTCCACTTTAGTGGTCCAGGAACGCCACCTGTGGCTCAACCTGGCTGAGATGCGGGAAGCCGAGAAAGTATGCTTTCTTGACGCCCCCATTTCACAGGTTGGTCTGCTTGGCGACACTGTGGAAGAATTTGCCCAGCAGTTCTCCACGGTGAAGAAGCAGATGGAGGCCATCAAATACATTCTGCCTTGGCGTGGGTCAGGTCCTGCTCCTGCACCCCCGAGTCAGCAGCCCTGGCTATGGCCATCCTGCAGGTCTACCAGGCCAAAGCATTGAAAGAGCTGCACGGGGGTGGTCCCAACCCAGAGGTACTGCAGGAACTGCGCACGGTGACTGACTATGCCCTCTGGGCTACGAAGGTCACGGCGCAGGCTCTGGAGAGGGCGATGTCCACTTTAGTGGTCCAGCAATGCCACCTGTGGCTCAACCTGGCTGAGATGCGGGAAGCCGAGAAAGTATGCTTTCTTGACGCCCCCATTTCACAGGTTGGTCTGCTTGGCGACACTGTGGAAGAATTTGCCCAGCAGTTCTCCACGGTGAAGAAGCAGATGGAGGCCATCAAATACATTCTGCCTTGGCGTGGGTCAGGTCCTGCTCCTGCACCCCCGAGTCAGCAGCCCCTGTCTGCTTGTCGTCGGGGACAGGATAGTGCTCAGTCGGTGCTGAAATGCTTGAGGGTTCTCAAGCAGGGAACAGCGGTCCCTCTCAAAAAATTTCAGAGGCTCCTGGAGCATATGGTGTCCTCAGCCGCGGCCAAGCCGCTGGGACTGATGCATATGAGACCGCTTCAGCACTGGCTTCGTACCCGAGTCCCGAGATGGGCATGGCGTCGCGACTCACACCGTGTGAACATCACACCATTGTGTCACTGTACCTTCAGTCCTTGGGAGGACATCTCTTTTCTACGGGCAGAAGTGCCCTTAGAACAGGTGTCCAGATGCATTGTTGTTACAACAGATGCTTCCAAGACAGGCTGGAGCACCATGTGCAACGGGCATACAGCATCAGGGTTCTGGACAGGCCCTCGGCTTCATTGGCATATCAATTGCCTGGAGTTGTTGACAGTGCTTTTGGCCTTGAGGAGGTTTCGACCCTTGATCCAAGGCATGCTCGTGTTGATCCGGATGGACAACACAGCGACGGTTGCTTACATCAACCACCAGGGTGGTGTTTGCTCCCATCGCATGTCACAACTCGCCCGCCATCTCTTACTTTAGAGCCAGCACAGACTCAGGTCTCTGCATGCCACTCATATCCCGGGCGACCTCAATCGTGTAGCGGCTCTCCTCTCACGACAGGTCTTGCTCTGGGGCGAGTGGAGGCTTCACCCCCAAACGGTTCAGCTGATTTGGAGTCGGTTCGGCCAGGCACAGGTGGACCTGTTTGCTTCGTCGGAATCGACCCATTGCCAGTTGTGGTACTCCCTGACCGAGGCTCCCCTCGGCACGGATGCACTGGCTCACAGTTGGCCCAGGGGCCTACTCAAGTATGCATTTCCCCCAGTGAGTCTCATTGCACAGATACTGTGCAAAGTCAGGGAAGACGGAGAACAGCTCCTGCTTGTGGCCCCTTATTGGCCCAACAGTACCTGGTTCTCGGAGCTCATGCTCATGGCATCAGTTCTTCCCTGGCGAATTCCCCTGAGGGAGGACGGATCTCTGGAACCTTCATGTTTGGTCCCTGGACGCGACCAGGAGGAACAGAGACCTTTCACCAGCAGTGGCTGTACGACAAGGCGGCTGTATGACCTGAAGTGGCGCGTTTTCATGAATTGGTGTTCTTCCCAGGGGAAGGACCCTCGGAGATGTGGCATCGGATCTGTGCTCTCCTTCCTCAAAGGAGGGAATGAGGGAAGTGTAGAACCTGTCTGCTTCTACACTTAAGGTGTACGTGGCCGCAATTGCGGCTAACCACGACACCGTGGGAGGTAGATCGGTGGGGAAGCATGGTTATTAGGTTCCTCAGAGGCGCCCAGAGGTTGAACCCTCCAAGGCCACGTCTCATTCCCTCTTGGGATCTCACTGTGGTCTTGCAGGCCTTACAGAGAGATCCGTTTGAGCCCCTACAATCGGTTGAGTTCAGTGCCCTCTCTATGAAGACGGCCCTCCTGACTAAGATCACTTCTGCCAAGAGGGTGGGGGATCTCCAAGCCCTCGCCGTTTACAAATCATGACTGGAGTTCGGGCTGGCAGACACTCACATCGTCCTGAGACCTCAGCCTGGATATGTGCCCAAGGTTCCCACCACTCCTTTCAGGGATCAGGTGATAACATTGCAAGCTATCCCCTTTCAAGAAGGGGACCCCGACCTGTCTCTGTTGTGCCCAGTGCGAGCCCTACGCACATACCTAGATGACACTCAGGGTTTCAGACATTCTGAACAGCTCTTTATCTGCTTTGGAGGACAGCAGAAGGGG
>NW_015658752.1:779948-781559 GCF_001515625.1 Sinocyclocheilus rhinocerous | reverse complement strand
ATACCTAGATAGCACTCAGAGTTTCAGACGTTCTGAACAGCTCTTTATCTGCTTTGGAGGACAGCAGAAGGGTTCCCCTAGACAGACATTCTGTGGATAGGTTCTGGGTCTTGGTAAATCTCCCCTTACGCGGAGCCCACCCCAGTACATTCCCTATGTTGTACTTCCTCTGTAAGTCGTAGGTGGATCTTCACATGTTACCTCTCCATCGGGTAGGATGTGATCTCTGTAGTGCCTTTTTTCCCTAGGGGGAATAGTCACTGTCCCAATTAGCAATGCTTGAATTCATTCACCCCAAAATTAAAATACTGTCATACTGATTCTGTAAGACTTAGTTTCTTGTGGGTGAACTATCCCTTTGAGCTCATATGACAAGCTTTCATCAAACTGAGCAAGTTTTGTTCACTGAATAGGCTATAATGCAAAATTAGGGCTTTGACACAAAGACTAGGCTCAAGTTGTATGGAAAGCGTAGTGATCTGATCTGATAATTCATTACTTATCATGATAAGTTATTCACTGGGAAAACTTTTACATTTAAATGTTCCCTCATGGTGGAATGACCTGCCCAACTCAATCCGAGCAGCGGAGTCCTTAGCCATCTTCAAGAATCGACTAAAAACACATCTCTTCCATCTTTATTTGACCCTCTAACTCTAGCACTTTCTATTCTAATTGTATTATTAAAAAACAAAAAAACTTGCCCCTTTTAGACTTGCACTCTATTAATTTACCAACTGCTTGTTTTCTTGAAAAAAACAAAAACAAACACTAGCTTCCTTGTTCTGTTTGTATTCTATCTATTTCTTTTATTTTTATTTATTATACAATTAACAAAAGTCCTATAACGCTAACTTGCTCTATTCTTTGTTTTCTTTTTATTTATTATATAATAAAAAAAAAAAAGTGCTACGTGTACTGCGTTTAGCTATTTGAGACTTGTTATAGCACTTGTGTGTCATTGCTCTTTTATTGATTTTGATTGCTTCCATTGTCCTCATTTGTAAGTCGCTTTGGATAAAAGCGTCTGCTAAATGACTAAATGTAAATGTATTTTTTTACATTTTTTACATTTTCAGTTTAATTTTAAAGTTTTAGTAATTTTGTGTTTGTTTTTTCCCTAGGGGGAATAGTCACTGTCCCAACGTTACTACCAAGACTTTTCAGCTGTTATATTATGGTGAGTATTACTATGGGAAAAGGCTCCGGCTGAGGGGACCTCTGCCTCTATAGTGGCTCTCCCTGATGTTGGAGAGTGAGGTCTTAAGTCTTGGGCGTTGGAAGGTTATGAGGAGGAGAGGTGCATTTGGTTGTGACACGTTGGCTTGTCAACATCTGCGCCCCCATGGACTTGTGACACAGTTCAGCAGTTGTGGAGTTTAGTATAGGGACCCCTAGTGTCGTACACTTGACACAATGTCGGAGTGAATCAGAGAGTTGTTAACTGGAGATTCACTCTCACCAGATCACTGAATCAGAGAGTTGTTAACTGGTGATCCCTTCCCACCAGATCATTGAATCAGAGAGTTGTTAACTGCTGCAATCGAATTGCAATGCTATCTTGGCAGGTCTTCCAGCCAGTTCTATCAAACCTTTACAATTAATCCAGAA
>NW_015658752.1:769440-779845 GCF_001515625.1 Sinocyclocheilus rhinocerous | reverse complement strand
CCCTTTTAGACTTGCACTCTATTTATTTACTAACTGCTTGTTTTCTTAAAAAAAAAAACGAACACTATAGCTTCTCTAATCTTTTTGTATTCTATTTGTTTTATTTTTATTTATTATACAATTAACAAAAGTCCTATAACGCTAACTTGCTCTATTCTTTGTTTTCTTTTTATTTATTATATAATAAAAAAAAAAAAGTGCTACGTGTACTGCGTTTAGCTATTTGAGACTTGTTATAGCACTTGTGTGTCATTGCTCTTTTATTGATTTTGATTGCTTCCATTGTCCTCATTTGTAAGTCGCTTTGGATAAAAGCGTCTGCTAAATGACTAAATGTAAATGTATTTTTTTACATTTTTTACATTTTCAGTTTAATTTTAAAGTTTTAGTAATTTTGTGTTTGTGTTTTTTTATCGTGTTTTTATTTTATTGTGTTTTTATTAGTTTTTTTGTTTTTGCTGTTGTTGTTTTTATTAATTTTTATTTCAGTTATAGTTTTAATTATTTTAATGCATCAAGTTAAACTGAATAAAAATGAATGAGATGTGTTGCCTTGGCAACTAGTTAAAATAAAATTTGAACATTAAAGTTTAAACTTAATATTTCATTTAAGTTAATGTTAATTTTATTTCAAGTAATGAAAGTGTTCTTTTTAATGGCTTATTTTTATCTTTAGTTTGCTATAACAAACCTGGCTCAGACTAACATCTCATTTTGTGCTTCACATTAAAGAAAAATACTGTTTCAGAATGCGATTGATGACAAAATGTTGCATATATTTGTCTCTGTTGCATAAATTTATGGGCTTGTCTGTCACATAAATAATTCCACATGCATTATAGACCGCAGACAATTTGTCCATCAGAAGTCTTATCTCAGCGTCTCGTCTCTCATGTCTCTTATCACTATAATAGTTAAGAAGGCACTCCGGCACGTATCGTCTTATAGCGATTATGTAAGCCTGAACCGCGGTTGAGCAAATTACAGCTTCATTCAGCACAACCCAACACTGCCCATTACAGTTCAAGGACCGCTGGGTTACTTGCTTCCCCCGACACTGACTTGGAACATGCTGCTATATTTCAAGGCAACGGACAAGGTATTATTAGCCATAAATGCTATCGCTCCCTCGTTCTCCGCACCACTGCTGGCCTTGCTGTATTTGCTGAGCTGGCTAAATTTATCTTCCCAAGATTTGCGAATTCCCAGCTCTCCTTTCATGCGCTTTAAACACAAACAGACGGTGATGTGTCTTCCTGGCCAAGCGTGTTCCAGCTCAGTGTACTTCCCCTTTTCTTACGTCGCACATCTAGAAGAGGAACGTTCACATGAGACATTTTACTCCAGCATGAAGAAAACAAGGTCCGCAGTGAGAAAAAGCTTGTGTTTAATTACACATAGTGAGACTCATGACTGACTGAGCAAACATCTGTGTAAAACATTCATTTTAAAGAACGATTTTATGAACCATTTACACAAAACTTGTGTCAATGAGGTGCAGTGATTCTATATAATACTAATTTTTTTAAATGAAAGTATGCATTTAATTGATTAAAAGTGACAGTAGAGACATTTATAATGTTACAAAAAAAATCAATTTAGAATAAATGCTGTTCTTTTGAATCTTCTATTCATAAAAGTGTCCTGAAACAAAACTGTATCACAGTTTCCACAAAAAAATATGAATCAGCACAACTGTTTTCAACACTGATTGTAATAATATATGTTTTTTCAGCAGCAAATCAGCATATTAGAATGATTTCTGAAGGATCATGTGACACGGAAGACTGGAGTAATGATGCTGAAAATTCAGATTTGCATCACAGAAATAAATTTTAAAATATATTCAAATAGAAAACAGTTATTTCAAAATGGAAAATATTTCACAATATTGCTGCTTTTAATGTATTTGTGATCAAATAAATGCAGCCTTTGGGGAGCATAATTGACTTCAAATAAATTTCTTACTACTACAATGTATATAAAGACACTACTGTTCATGCATTTAACATAACAAAACCATATATTTGAAATTTATATTTCCAAAATTATGTATTTACCAAAATTATGGTATTTGCTAATTACCTATTGAATTATTTTTGTTTTGGAATAAAATATAATCTGATTAATGCACTGAGTTGCAACCTTGGGAAACCTAATCAATCTACAACTATACTAATGAACTATATTACTTGCCAGAAGAGTTGTATTTATTTATTTATTTTGATAATAAATGTGACTATTTAGGGCTCAACTGATGCAAGAAGAGCTAAATGAGCTTTGCGAACCACAATCAATGGTTTTCCCTTTTACATGGAACTCCACAGCAACTCTAGCCATCTTTAAGAAGAGAGGGAGGGAAACGAGATCCCTGAAAGGAGAGAAAAAGACACGTCTAGAGAGTTTGTGGATTGTCGGCAGACAGACATATGGCCTGCAGACGTGCTTCTGCTGGCTTTAGGCTCATGACTCATAGAGTATGTCTGCTGCAGAGGGGCTATCTGTGTCCCGCTCCGGCTCGCCTGCCTGCTCTACACATGTCTGGAGCAGTGATACATGATCCCAAAACTCCATCCAGAACAAGGCCTTCAGAATCTCAGCTGGAATCTGCCCCACATTTAGCTCTCAGCATTTTACCTCCTTCCTGCAGTGTTTGCAGGGCAGCTTTTTATTGATATCAGTGGGGTTTGTTATGGTAAGCATCACTGCAAAAACGTACTATTTTTTTTTCTTTTTCAGTACAAATATGCACTTACTTATTTTGTTTTAGGACAAAGCATACAACAGTATACAGCAATATAACCATTCTTTAAAAAAACAAACAAATTATATTTAAAAAAAAGTTTTTTTTGGCAATTTTTTTTTAACAATGTTTTTCAAATAGGTCCTGTATTCCTTAGTCTAGAAAGAAATAAAATTAACTTAGTGTAATACTGTAAAATAATGTTGTAATTTTATAGTATATTGTATATTATAGTATATTGTATTGAAATTGAAGCTCCAGTAATATTGCTTAATGATCGGGACATCATTTTCTGCAGTGGCTGAAATGTTAGATTAGAGCGATATAGTTTTTTTTTTTTGGATATTATATTGTACACTACCGTTCAAAAGTTTGAAATCAGCAAGATTTTTATTGTTTTTTAAAGAAGACTCTTATGCTCGTCAAGGCTGCATTTATTTGATCGAAAATACTGTAAAAACAGAAATATTATGAAATATTTTTACAATTCAAAATAACAGTATTCCATTTTGATATACTTTAAAATGCAATTTATTCCTGTGATGCAAATCTGAATTCTCAGCATCATTACTCCAGTCTTCAGTGTCACATGATCCTCCAGAATTGATTCAAAATAGATCTTTTGTAACAATATTAACTACTGTTCGAAAATTTAAAGTAAGTATTTTTTTTTGTATTTAACTAATACTTTTATTTAGAAAGGATACGTTAAATTGATTAAAGGTGAAAAGGTGTTGAAAGTTTCTTTAATGCTTTTTCTTTAATGTTTTTAACCAATTATATATATGTGATATTATGAAGTTATTTTAAATTATTAAATGAACTAAATTTATTATATTAATAATAATAATAATAATAAATAAATGCGAAAATAATACAAATAAATAAATAAATAAACAAACAAATAAAAATCAATAAATAAATGCATACATATAAAAACTATATATATATGTAGATGTGTGTATCAGCAGCTGCTGTTGTTTGGCTCTCAGGGACGGTCAAGGCCGCTGTGTCTGAGTCGGTCAGTGTTTTGAGAATCGAAGAGACTCTGTTATCAGTTGCTTCACTCATTTCAGTAATTTTTTATTTATTTTTTTCTCCATTTCTGTGATAAGTTGTAGCGCCTGCCTGTCTGTGCTACCACTGCCCACTGCTGATAAAGACGGCGAGCCTCTCGCTCTCTCTGGTCAGTTTGGATGAGAGGACGATGGAATTCTGCTCTGATCTTAACAGCATGTGGAGCTTGTGTGGACATGCTGAATGAACAGAGTCTGACTGCAGATTGTGCTTGATAAGTGAGAGCGGGATTAGAGATGGTGTGAGAATATGTGTGTTTATTTGGGTATAGGGGTGTGTGTGTGTGTGTGTGTGTGTTTATGGGGGATGGTGTGAGATTACATCACTGCTTCTCAAATGGTTTTGCTTCAGGACTCAGATTTCACATCGGACATCAAGCGGCGACTCAGCACAGTAGGCTACTAGAACAAAAATCTTTTATATTACTGCAAAATGCATAGGCCCAGTAATATGCAAATGTATTAACATGACACGGGCTGAAAAGGAAAACGGACCATTTTTAAATGGCATAAATAGCAGCAGAAGTGTGAAGTTCAATGGTTTCATAATTCAACTAATTACTATGTTGATAATTAGTCTGTTGTTGATTGTTTCTTTCATTATTCCCATTTTGTCAGGGTTATTTTATCTATGTAAAAGTGTTATTTTGCATCCCTTTATAAGAAAAGGAGTGCTGAAGCAGTGGATTCTTTGAGAACTTGTTTGCTGTTAAGATGAGCCTTTTTGCAAAATGAAAATACTCTGAACTTCAAATGTTTCGAGATAAGAATATAACCATTTAAAGTAAGTTACACACTGGTGAAATCTCCTCTGAAGCGCATTAAACAGCAGAAATAATCCATCAAAGCACCTGTCACTTCAGCCCACATGAAACTGGTATGCTTATGAGCTTGTTTGAAGAGCATTATTTATTTTCCTGTAACTCTGTATCTGCAATTTAAAAAAAAAACTGTTATATAATATTTTTATACAAATACAGCACATTTTTTCAGTACTACTGTAAAATTATATTACTTATGGAGGCTTTTTAAACAATTATGAAATATATTGTTGACTATTTGCTCTTGGCAGCCATTAATTCAGCATACAAAACCCAATAAACCATGTTTATTTTCACTGCAAGTGAACCCGGATAACCCATAATCTGGGTTATTGTTGTTGTTTTTCTGTAGTTTTGTACATGGTATTTGAGCATGAGGGCATGTCACACAACCTGTCTACTGCAGAGTTTAATTGTATGTATGCCACAAACAAAAGACAGGAGAGGCATTTTCTCCTCCTTTTTAAATATTATTTATTTATTTTTATTTTTATTTTTATTTTTAAAAAAAAGATATGTGGTTCCTGTTTCTGCTCATATTTTGTTTTATTTTTTAAAAATATGTTTTTCATGTTTGTGCTCACATTTTATTTATTTTATTTTATTATTTTACTTCATTTCATTTGAAAAGATATGTGGTCCATGTTTGTACTCATATTTAATTTTATTTAATTGCATTAAATTTTATTTATAGTTTTTGTATATGGGCCACTTTTAAACAAACAAACCTTTTTTGTGTGTGTTTTAATTTCCTTTCTTTGCAAAATAGTGTGTAAATTATAATATTGGCCATTTATTGGTTAATAACAAATATATGGCTTTATTGCTTATACTGATAAAGCACAGGCCTCAAGAACGCTCCAGTTTTCCAGTGTTTTCAGGCTTGCACGCTCATGTAATCTGAGACTCCTCTGTAACACCTCCCTCTCTCCTTCTCCAGCAGTGAGTTTTGGGTTCTTGACAGCAATCTGCTTCCTTCACAATGAGATCCTTTCCGCCTACAGAAATCTCAAAGTGTTACACAGTCAGATTTCAGATAGAAGATGCCGTGCAGAACTTCATGTGAGACTGGAAGTCAATGCATGACAGCCTCACTATCAATACATGAATCCCTGACAGATCAGACCTTCCTGCCCTGGAAAGTTGAAGTGATTTCTGAAGCGTTTGCGGTTATATGCACCAATATAAGTTTCCCTGATGGCCTTTGGCTCACCTTAAGCTTGTGTGTTGCTAGAAAGCTGACTGATCATGAGCTTTTCAAAGCTGTCGGCTAAACGAAAATGGATTAAAGCAATCCCAGTGAAACCTCCTTCTTATTATTTAAACCTTTAATTCAGTCTAATTTATCCACAGATAGTGGTTATATAACCCTCCTGTTGGTAAAACATTCTTTAAACCTTTCATTCATTCAGGTAGAGAGGAAGGAGAGCTATTTAATTACTTAAAAGAATGTGTAAAATGGATTTCTGTCATTATTTTCTCACCCTCATGTTGTTCTGAACCTGTATGATGTTTTTCTATTGACTTCTAGTGACGGTTCATATTGTCGGTCAAGCTCTGAAAGGCACCAAAAAGTAGCATAAAAATACAGTAGTCCATATGACTGTGTGAGGAGCAGATCAAATCATATATGGTGCAGATTAGACATTAGTAATATCAAAAATGATTGGCTATTGGTCTTATGACCAAACTTTGACAATAAACCTGACACAACATTTAAATGGCACAGTAAATGCTTTAAAAGCTGCAAGGAATAGGTGAATTTAAGTGAATAATGAGCAGTGTGAATTAATTTTTTTATTTGATTTCAAATGAGCTTAGGTTGTTTTAATTAGATTCTCATTCATTCATTCACTCACTAGTCTTTTAAATAAGCCTCAGTTGTTTTAATTTGATTACCATTTATTGATTGATTGTTTGATTGATTTACTACTTTCTTAAAATAGCTTAAGTTTTATTCGATTATCTTGTTTGTTTGTTTGTTTGTTTGTTTACTTACTTACTAGTCTTTTAAATTAGCTCTCGTTGTTTTAATTTGATTTCCAGTCATTTATTTATTTATTTATTTGTTTGTTTGTTTGTTTGCTAGTCTTTCAAATTAGCTTGTTGTTTTATTAATATCTCTTGTTTGTTTGTTTGTTTGTTTGTTTGTTTATTTAGTTATTTACTTGTCTTTTAAATTAGCTCCAATTGTTTTAATTTGATTCCCATTTATTTTATTTTATTTTATTTTATTTTAATTTCATTTAATTTAATTTAATTTATTAGTTTTTCAAAGTAGCTTAAGGTGTTTTAATTAGATTTATTTATTTATTTACTTACTTAGTTACTTACTGGTCTTTCAAATTAGCTCCAATTGTTTTAATTTGATTCTCATTTATTTATTTGTTTGTTAGTTTGTATAGCTACAAGTCTTTCAAATGAGCTCAAATTATTTGAATTAGATTCTCATTATTTATTTATTTATTTTCTTACTTAGTAGTCTTTTAAATTAGAAGCCCATTGTTTATTTATTTGCTATACTTTGAGCCTAGATCTAATTTTGACCTGCATCATGAAATCAGTTTGTCAATATTTAGTTCTCGGAAAGAAGAACAACATCTTTCCATGTCCTGATGAGGATATTCATATGAAAGAAGCTGTGTTTGGCGTCTGATTAGGAGTGTGAATCAATGCGTCCTCTCAGCGGGGGATTTCTGCGCTCTAAAAGCGTCGTGCCCTGAAGGTCTCGGTTAACCCTACAACACTAGGGTTGTAATGTGACCAAATAACTCTTAATGCTCGCAAAGCCAAAAATAGTTTTTGCTGTCCTCAGCTCTTTAATGGGAGACGGTCTGCAGTGGAGGTCACATCATTCCCTTTTCGAGGGAAGTCTAAGGTTTTGCCGTGAGATAACGTTAGTTTTTCCCAGACCTCCCTGATGTTCTAACTATACTCCTTTATGCGGCTATTTTATCAGGAGTTTTTATTAGAATAGGGAGCTTTTTCTGCAGGGAAAAAAAAACACTGATCGAGTTCCCAAGGCCACAGAAGGATGAGTGTAGAGGAGTACACATCTCACGCCGAGTCTCACACGGACGTCAGCCCTGGAGACTCCAGAGTCTTATCGTAGATTTAAAAGAGCAGACATTAACGTTCACTAACTTCACCGCTACAGCTATTTATTAACAACAAACGTCACTCAGATCTGAAGGTGTACGGATCCAGGCTGAGGACAACAGTATGAATTTCCACACCAGAAGAGTCACGTTGCCTGCTATCACGCCTCTCTGCCTGCCGAAAAGGGTACGAACGTTTGTGTTTTTTTGTTTTTTTACAGAAACATTGCATTAATTGGTTATGGGAGAGTTTTTAGAGGTTTTTGACAAGGTTGAACAATAGCATACTGTATTTTCTCAGTCGTTTGCCTTCAAATTGCAGTTACAGCAATGTTTTGTCTCTTTTCTGGCTTTATTTTCATCTCACTGGAGCTGTGAAGGGGAAAAAACTAAACAAAATCTCGGTTAGTCATCTGACCATCAGTCAGAATTTCCTGTTGTGTATAACTAGGTGAACACTTCCAGTGAAATATTTATATTATATTATATTATATTTTTAAAAATTATTTACTTTTAAACAAAACTAAATGATTTTTTAAAATAGAATAGAATATATAATTCATGTATTTATAGAATATACTTATTTATAATTTTTTATATTTTATTTATGTGTGATATAATTGGTAGGTAAAATAAGTAGTATTAATAATATTGTGGTCCATCATTTGTATATATATATATATATATATATATATATATATGTGTGTGTGTGTGTAAAAAACACTTTTATATAATTTTGTAATTAATGTAATATATACATTGTTATTTATGTTTAAATATTATACAATTATATTTATATAATAGAAATGTTATTAATAATTTTCTTGTTTCAATAAATAAATAAATATATTTCATAATACATTTCCTTTTTATTTATATATTTATTAAAATTGAGATTATAAAGTTGTTTGAAGAATGTCCAGCTGTAAAAGATGTATTCTAGACAAAGAAGAAAAATATGAAGACGTTTCATTGTATCATGTGTTGGTTGCTACCTAATTCACATTTTTCCATATTGGTCTCTTCATAGATTTGACAACTTTACTCTTGTTATAATATGTGGAAAACAGTCATAATAAAGAAATGAGCTGGTGTGTCCAAACTTTTGACTGGTTATGTATGTCCCCTGCTAATTCATTCAACTATTCATACTTGGTTTTGATTGATTTCAAAACACTGATGCTAGTAAAAAGAAACTCATTCATATCCAAAACTATTAAGTTGCATTTATGTCAAAAGATTTCGCCGTCTATCATAGTGTCAGTGTAGCAGAAAATCACTTTTGGAAGTGGATCCAGTTCATTGCATGCAATGTTTTATATGAACACAATCATTTATTTTTGCATGTGAATATAGAGCAGCATTCTAGCTTCTCTAAACACCTGTAAATGTCACTGATCTCCTCATCGCTGTTGTCATCATCGTATCCTCTGCCAAAAGATGCACTCTGGGCACTCAGTCGGACAGCCTCATACCCCACTGAGATGAGCTAAACAATGGCCTGACTGTAGTGTGCTGCCCAAAATACTGCAAATCTGACAGTTTGTGGAAAAACTTGTCTGGAAGTGCTCTTGGAAAAGCCACGGTGATAAAATGGCATTAGTGCGAGAGCTGAGGAAAGGTCAAGCACAATGCTGGAGGTTTGTAAACATGCTGTGAGCGGCTGTCTGAAAGTCTTCATATGCATGATTGTGGAAGGCAGTCGTTTGGTAGCTCACATGATACTTGCCAAGTATATTACTTGTAAGTGGTATTTGTATGTAAACGTGCTTCTAGCACACATAAAAGGGTTTACATTCTAACTCCTCAAAATTTTAACCACCTTAAGGGTTTATGTTTTAGATGTTGTTCAAACGTTGTTGTGCAATTCAGTGTTTATTAAAGGAACAGTTTAGCAAAAAATGGAAATTTGCTGAAAATGTATTCACCGTCAGGCCATCCAAGATGTAGATGAGTTTGTTTGTTCATGGGAGAAGATTTGTAGAAATGTAGCATCACATCACTTGCTCACCAATGGATCCTCTGCGGTGAATGGGTGCCGTCAGAATGAGAGTCCAAACAGCTGATAAAAACATCACAGTAATCCACAAGTAATTCACACAACTCCAAACTTATCTACATCATGGATGGCCTGAGGGTGAGGACATATATGACATATAGCATATTTTCATTTTTGGATAAACTATTCCTTTAAACATGACACATGTACTATACGTGCACATTTTACGCACCATGACTAAATGAGATTACCCTTGAGTATCTAAAGACTTTTCAACATTTCATATTTAATTTTTGTAACTGGTTACAGTGGCATGTTGACAGGTCTGATTGGTTTGGTTTGAGTTGGGACGGCTGTACATGGACACTTTACTCAGTGACTTTCAGTTGCGTTTTTAAAAGCTGAATTATTTTTAACTTGTCATGCTGCCTTTGAAACACTCTTGACACACTGTGCATGACATTGCAACTCATTTGCATAAAGTTTCCAAGTCGCATTTCCAAAGGTTGCTGTCACTTATGTTGCCTTAATAGCAAACTCTCGGTGAAAATGAATGACAATGATGTTCAACAGTGGAGTGGCCTCACTGACCTCTGTTATTTACCTATTAGTCTTTCAAATCCGCTCCGAATCTATCTATCTATCTGTCTGTCTGTCTGTCTGTCTGT
>NW_015658752.1:761209-768951 GCF_001515625.1 Sinocyclocheilus rhinocerous | reverse complement strand
CTGTCTGTCTATCTATCTATCTATCTATCTATCTGTCTGTCTGTCCGTCCGTCCGTCCGTCCGTCCGTCCGTCTGTCCCTATTAGTCTTTCAAATCAGATCCAATTGTATTTAATTATTTGTTTATTTATTTTTAATTTAAGGCGGTTTGTTCTAGGTAAGTTAGGGAGATTGGAAATCTAAAAAGTATTGTCTGTACAAAAAAAACAAACATTTATTTTTGTTAATAATCTTGATGTACATTGACCAATTATTCATAAATTGTGCAAGCTGAATGCCATTTTTTGCTGAACTTTGCTGGAATTTTATATTTAATATTTTAAGCTTGTATAGAGAATGACAGCTTTGCTTTTCAAAAGTACAGTGAAAATCACATATATTTACATGTAAATGCATCAGAAATGGAAAAGATGAAATGTAAGAATTGATACGAACGAGATAAACTGGCATGGATGGATTATGGATGGAAGGAACACGAGATAGTGTTTCTGATAGCGCTGCAGCTGTGGAAGAGCAGTTCAAGGTTCATTCAGGCGGGTGAACTGGTCTTTATGTTCCCGTCCTTGAGCCAGTGAGTCTCGTGCTGTCTTTAGTCGTTTCACAATATTTATGAGTTGAGTGCACATGAACCACCTTACAATCACAATTACTAGTGAGAAACCCAGGCTTCCCGGGTTAGGTTACGTCAGTTAACCATTTCATATTTAATATGCAAATTTCTAAGGCCTCTAAATGATCAACATGTTTAAAACCGTCCTGAAAAACTGTTGTACACAAGCTACTACATGCCTTCTGTCTTCTGATTGATAGTTAGTATGCTGAATGAATGCAGACCTCTTTAAAGCAAACCAAACAGGCCATTTTGGGAGGTAGTCTGAATAGAGTTCACTTTAAAATAAAAAATGACTCTTGTCTCTTCCTGGCCTTAGAGGCTGGTTCACACAGAACATGTTTTGCATTCTACGGTGCGGCTTTTCCATTGTTTTTCTATGTAAACATGCAATAGATGGACATCTTTGACCACTGCTCTTGTGACTTGCATCTTTTGCGGTGTCTAGCAGTTGACTACAAGTTCAGTTTTATTACAACTTTAAGTCCGTGCTGTGACTTATTTATGATGTGTTGTGTTATTATAATATATTGTGATATTATTTTACTCCTCCTCAGGCCATAAGATGAGTTTCTTCATGGGAACAAATTTGGAGAAATGTAGCATTGCATCACTTGCCCACCAATGGATGCTCTGCAGTGAATGGGTGCCGTCAGAATGAGAGTCCAAACAGCTGATAAAAACATCACAATAATCCACAAGTAATCCACACCACTCCAGTCCATCAGTTAATGTCTTGTGATGTGATAAGCTGCATGTTTGTAAGAAACAAATCCATTATTAAAACGTTTTAACTTCAAACCATTGTTTCCAGCTAAAATGCATAATCAATAATATTGCTTCCTTCAGTGAAAAAGTCATCTTGTCTGAATCAGGAGAGAAATATGCACAGATCAAGCGCCATTCACAAGCGAAAAAACAGTCCAAAGCAGTTCCAAACAAATATGTTGAGGATTTTGATGTGAGAGGACAACAGGGGATGGACCTTTTCACTGGAGGAAACGTCGACTGGTATTTTGTCCAGAAGCGACGGTTTGAAGTTAAAAACATTCTAATTACAGATTTGTTTCTTACAAATGTGCAGCTTTTTGCTTCACATGACATTAATTGAGGTACTGGAGTGGTGTGGATTACTTGTGGATTATTGTGATGTTTTTATCAGCTGTTTGGACTCTCATTCTGACGGCACCCATTCACTGCAGAGGATCCATTGGTGAGCAAGTGATGTAATGCTACATTTTTCCAAATCAGTTTTGTACATATGAAAATATGAAAAAATAAAAAATAATGAATGAACATATGAAAAAAAAAAATCATTGACATCTTGAATGGCCTGAAGGTGAGTAAATGCTTCACAAATGTTCATTTTTGGGTGAACTGTTCCTTTTAATGGGTCTGATTTTCTAGCACATTTATCCAGCGTATTTAAATATCACATTTCCCCTTGTAGTGCATTGTACTGGCCACTCTTTAACTTTACCATCCATTACTCATTTACCTTTAAGGACTGTTTGTATTTACTCTGATAAGAGAGCTGTACGAATCCTGCGCGTTTTATTACCTTGTGACTTTAGCAGGTTAGGTCTGGTAAATGCTTGTCAGGGAGATTTATAGAGCCGGTCCTCTCGAGGGGTTTTCCTCCACCTCTCTGTCTTTTTTGTGGCTTGTAGGTCTCTCTTACTGATTAAACAGTGGATCGTTTACCTCATTTGGAGATGATGTCACTGTGGGAGGCTGTGATTGGCTGAAGGGCTTGCTAACCCCGGCCCTGCTGGGGAGCACTGACCTCCTTTTCCTCTCTGAAAGAGGACTGGTGTGTCCTCCCTACCAATCTGCCTTTCACACACACTCTCTCAACCCCCATCTAGTGCTCTTCCCATATACCTTACAGGGTCATTCCTGCTCCGCAGACCCTTTTAACTCTGCAACTTTGAAGAAATTGATATGCTTGTCTTGTAATTAAGGACATATTTTGATAACAGTGTATATTAGACTTTATGAATTATGACTATTGTTTACGCAATGACAAGAAAATGATCAGAATGTTCATTAGGAGGTAAAGCTTTTACCTACCTTTTGATATTATCAAGCTGATTTGTGTAATTTGATCAGACAGGGTGGAGTGTAAACACATCGGATCTATTGATAAGGCTTATTGATGATGTCTGTGCTGTTGTTTTCCCACCAGAATGATGTCACTTCCTTGAGGATGATGTTATTTTGGAAGTGGCGTTTGTTATTTAAAATGATTTTTATGAAAGATTGAGGACACAGGAAAACCCTATAAATTGATTATCAATTAACTGTCATTATTCATTCGCCCTCATGTCTACCCAAACCTTGTTTGCTACTTTTTGTCATACAGATCTTTCCATGCAGCATTGATTGTAACTCCACAAAAAAGTACCTTAAAAGTCACATAAGGATAAAATAAAAGCCGTCCATGTGGCTTGTGCGCTTTATTCCAAATCTTCTGAAGTCACGTGACAAAAAGTCAAATCTTATAGTCCTCTTTGTTGTGATACATGCATTTTTTAAATAATTTTTTTAAACCCAAACTTATCTTAACTAAGAGCTACAGCAACAGTGTTGTTATCGTTAAGTAAAACAAAAACTATTAAACAATTTTTCAGGTAACTGAAATAAAGAAAAAATATAAATAGATTAACTTTGAAATATAATTGGAAAAAATTAAAAGAAAAATTTGACTTTATTTTGCACCAAAATTACTACAAATAAAAATAAAAATAAAGCTAAATAGAAAAAAAACGAATAAACATGATAAAAGCACATAGCAAAATTACTAAAACTAAAATTAAATGAAAACATAACATACAAATTTTAACTAATTCAGAATAGTAATAAATACTATTAGCCTAGTATATAAATAATACTAAAATAACACGTCACAACAAAATATGATTTCATGATTTCATATCATTTTTGAAATAGTTTTGAGAGCTACAGCAACAGAATTGTTGTTTAAAAAATGTTAAAAACTGCTAGTAAAAAGTTTTCAGTAATTGAAATAAAGCTCAAATAAAATAGAAATATTACATGGACAAATTTGAAACTTAAATGAAAAAGAACTTAAACAGAACTTAAACTGAAACAAGCGTAAGCTTGCGTAAGTACTAAAGCGTAAGTACTAAAATTACTAAAAGTAAAACTGAAAAATACAAATAAATTTAAGCTAAATAGAAATGTTAAAAACAATAACTAATAAAAATGACAAAAGTACAACAAAACTACTAAAAAATAAATTAAAGCTAAATAGAAAAATCTAAAAACAACAATAAACCTGACAAAAGCACATAGCACATAAATTACTAAGACTTAAACAAAAATGTAAATATACTGGAAATATATAATTTAATATAAATTAAAGCTAATTCAGAAAATTATTACAAAATACTACAATGTATATAAATAATATTAAAATATTGACATTTCTTCAACAGCATACAGGTGTGAGTAAATAATGACAGAATTTCATTTTATTTGCACTACACCTGTAATATTGCGATTAAACCGAACAAACAAATATGATTTCACATGGTGAGGACATGAAAATCCACCTCATATCAGAAGTGTCATATAATTTAATATAAATTAAAGCTAATTCAGAAAATTATTACAAAATACTACAATGTATATAAATAATATTAAAATAAGACTACAGCAAAGAGGGAGAAATTTCTTCAACAGCATACAGGTGTGAGTAAATAATGACAGAATTTCATTTTATTTGCACTACACCTGTAATATTGCGATTAAACTGAACAAACAAATATGATTTCACATGGTGAGGACATGAAAATCCACCTCATATCAGAAGTGTCACTCACTTTCTCTCTCCCTCTCGCCCTCCACCCTTCAGCCTGGGTTGACCCGTCGGGTCTCGCGTTTAACCAGCGCTTTTCTAATTGCTTGCTGGGATTTATGTGAAGGGCAGGGGCCTGTCAAGACTGTGTGAATAGGTAGGTGGGGCAAACCTTGTGACTTTTCTGCCTCCCTCCCCCTCCGGTGTGTGTGCGCGGGGGGGCAGACGAGCGGGACTCACCCCCACCGGATAAACGGTGGCAGGTGATTGGACAGAATTGGTGACTGGTGACATGCAGCAGCGGAGGCTGCACTGAGCCGCTCTCTCTAATTACCTCATTTGAGCTCATCTGCAGACAGAGAGGAAGCTCGCTGCTCTCCGCCAGATACTTGCGTTTATGTTTTATGTTCACTCAACTCTTGAGAAATGCTGTGCACTCAGGCCTACATAAGCTGCCGAACTTGTCCCAAATCACAGCCCTGCCTGCCGCCTAGTACAGGGGTAAGTTGCTCTGAAACAGCAATTATGTGTGCTTTTCTTGTATGTGTCCGTGTGAAATCGATGCGATCTGTTGGAGTTGCTGTTGGACAGAATTGGTGACTGGTGACATGCAGCAGCGGAGGCTGCACTGAGCCGCTCTCTCTAATTACCTCATTTGAGCTCGTCTGCAGACAGAGAGACAGAGAGGAAGCTCGCTGCTCTCCGCCAGATACTTGCGTTCATGTTTTATGTTCACTCAACTCTTGAGAAATGCTGTGCACTCAGGCCTACATAAGCTGCCAAGCTTGTCCCAAATCACAGCCCTGCCTGCCGCCTAGTACAGGGGTAAGTTGCTCTGAAACAGCAATTATGTGTGCTTTTCTTGTATGTGTGCGTGTGAAATCGATGCGATCTGTTGGAGTTGCTGCTCTGCTTCTCTGTGGGATCATTTGAGAGTGATTTCGAGCTGATAAATGAAATTCTAACAGCCTTAAAACAAGGTTTCGGAGATGATATTGAGTTCTCCAGCCTGCAGGGTTTCTGCATATGAGGTGTAGCAGGGAACTAAAGCACCGATGAAAGGGAACATTCATGACTTCTTCTGCAGCACAGGCTGTCTGCACTTTGAATGAACGGGTTGTTGCATACTGTACTGTATATAGGACATGAAGTGAAATTTAGCTCTCGTGGGACGATAAAGGAGTGTCACTGTATCTGATAAAATGGCAGTGTGACAAATAAACGTGCATGTAAAAATGTGGTTGTGCTCGAAATAGCATAGTAGCTTTCTGCTCTTACTATTGCTGCAGTATGTGTATACTGTGCATATGTGATTTTTTTTGACCTACAGTGCTAGATATGCTAAAATGTTCAGTATACAACAGAGCTTATATGGGGTAATGTATCCCACGATGCATTGCGTTTGATTTGACCTTCTGTTTTCGGTATGATGAATGAACCTTAAGTAATATCAGCATTTTTAAACATCTCTTTCCTGCTAAAACTTAACCTGTTTTACACAAATTGGCTTACAAATGCAATTAAAAAATTAAATAAATAAGGATGGGTGGCATTCGCTAAATTTTACATGCAAATTGATAAGATCATGTAATCTATCTATCTATCTATCTATCTATCTGTCTGTCTGTCTGTCTGTCTGTCTGTCTTACAGTTCAAAAGTTTGGGGTCAGTTATTATTTTTAAAGAAATTAATAGTTTTATTCAGCAAGGATGCATTTAATTAATCAGAAGTGACAGTAAAGTCATTTATAATGTTACAAAACATTTGTATTTGAAATAAATGCTGTTCTTTTGAACTTTTTTATTCATCAAAAAATCCTAAATCATCATGTTTCCACAAAAATATGAAGAAGCACAACTGTTTTCAACATTGATAAAAATCAGCATATTTGAATGATTTCTGAAGGACACTGTGACACTGAAGACTGGTGTAATGATTCTGAAAATTCAGTATTGCATCACAGAAATAAATTACATTTTAAAATATATTCAAATAGAAAACAGTTAGTTGAAATTGTAAAATCTTTTCACAATATTACTGACTTTAATGTATTTTTTGTGCTGCCTTGGTAATCAGAAGGGACATCTTTTCAAAAAGATTTAGAAAATCTTAACCCCAAATCTTGAATAGTAATTTGTTTATTTATTTAGTTAGTTAGTTAGTAAGCAGTAAGTTAGTATTCAATTTTGAATGCAGCCAAAGCCTCTTACTGGTTTCATTTATTTTCTACTGTGTTGCAGGTAATCAAAGTGTACAGTGAAGACAACACCAGCCGTGCAGTGGAGGTGCCCAGTGACATCACTGCCCGGGACATATGCCAGCTGTTCATCCTGAAGAACCACTGCATCGATGACCACAGCTGGACCCTGTTTGAGCAGATCCCACATCTGAGTATCGGTAAGCTTCTCAGCAAGTAAAAACTGCAACTAAAAAAATGCAACAAATGGATAAACTGAATATTTTTGGTACATTGTCACTGAATATAATGCAGGCAAACATAAAGATCACATGAAAAAAAAAATTTTTTAATTTAAACTGGAGGATGCACATTCTTATTCTAGAGACGAAGTATCATAAAAGTCCATATACGTTATATGTTCTATACTGTAAGTTATCTATCTATCTATCCATCCATCCATCCATTAGTGGTCGACCGATATTGGTTTTTTGACAGCAGATGCCGATATCTTGGAAAGCAGGGTGGCCGATATAAAGCCGATATAATTGTATTTATTTTAATTAATATTTAAGAAATTTGAAATCATTTGAAAATGGATTAAAAAATACATTTGTAAAATAAACATACTTATACTTTAGATGTCAAAGTATTTTCCACAAATAAATTAATATTTAATACAAATATAATTAAAAAGGAAGTAAACTGTAACCAACAGAGCACTCAGTATTCTGGGAAGTTTGTGTCGTGTGCATTAGGAATCATATTTTTTCAAATAAAGCCAAGGTAACACTCATTTTACATACAGCACACAATGAAAATGATATGAATATGACAGTGGGCAAATTAATAAAGTGCAGCATAATTTGAAATCGGGAATTTAATGTTTAAAGCATTCAATTTGCACAGACCGAAAATCACGCAGGGAACACGCGATCATGCAGGTCACATGCACACTTCACAAGATTTCATAACTGGATTCGACTAAATCTGCAAGGTTTGTGAAATTAAATTGTCATTAGCCATTCAAAGATTTGTTTAAATAATGTAAATGCGTATTTGCTGAATGCTGATGGCAAACAAGAAAGTATTGTAATGTTTGCCTTTCTATTACTAATAATATAAAAGCAATC
>NW_015658752.1:753643-760957 GCF_001515625.1 Sinocyclocheilus rhinocerous | reverse complement strand
TTTATTTTAATTCATATTTAAGAAATTTGAAATCATTTGAAAATGGATTAAAAAATACATTTGTAAAATAAACATACTTATACTTTAGATGTCAAAGTATTTTCCACAAATAAATTAATATTTAATACAAATATAATTAAAAAGGAAGTAAACTGTAACCAACAGAGCACTCAGTATTCTGGGAAGTTTGTGTCGTGTGCATTAGGAATCATATTTTTTCAAATAAAGCCAAGGTAACACTCATTTTACATACAGCACACAATGAAAATGATATGAATATGACAGTGGGCAAATTAATAAAGTGCAGCATAATTTGAAATCGGGAATTTAATGTTTAAAGCATTCAATTTGCACAGACCGAAAATCACGCAGGGAACACGCGATCATGCAGGTCACATGCACACTTCACAAGATTTCATAACTGGATTCGACTAAATCTGCAAGGTTTGTGAAATTAAATTGTCATTAGCCATTCAAAGATTTGTTTAGACAGAACTGTTAACGACGACAGCGAACAAGAGGGAGAATGTGAGCACTGTGTGCTCAGGCACTGCCGTTCTCAGCACCGTCAAAATAAAAGTTTGGCGCGCCGTCAAAATAAAAGCCTCGAACGCATCGGCCAAACAGAAAAACTTATCGGCCGATACCGATATTTGAAAAATGCCAAATATCGGCCGATATATCAGCCTTGGCGATATATCGGTCGACCACTACCATCCATCCATCCACACACTGATCCGCCCTAACTTTCCTCGATGCACTAATAAGAGTTCATGAGCACAGTAGTGATGTCTGATTCATAGATTACTTGTTCTTTTGAGTTCAGTCTTTTCAATGAATCAGTTGATCCAGTTCACAAAGCCGGTCTGAATGATTCATTCATGAGTCAATTAGTCTCTTAGTTCCAGCTAAATCAGAACTGATTCAGATGCATTATTTAAACACAGGCTTTGCACGCAGGTTTCCAGAGCCGGTTTCCATCTGCTCACATTCAAGCACAGCGTTCCTCGTCCCGGGGTTAAAGACGCCACCTGCATTATTTATCTTCTCGGTAACCTGTCTCATTGCAGGAGTTTCAGTGCTAGATGCGAACACTTGGCAGGACCTCTATGCAGAACAGGCCAAACTGGGATCTTGAAACATGTTATTCCCTACTGAGTGAAACCACAGAATTGTTGGTGATTTTAAAATGTTATTTAAATTTTAATATTGAAGATTTTCATGTATTTTCATGCACTTTTTATTGGGTTAATAACTTTCCTAGAGATGCTGTCTTTGATTGTACAGTACTGTGTTCAATTTGGATGTGGGATATTCCTACTTTGATATGCATACAGAAACAGAATTGATGTTGTTTAATGATCAACAAAGTAATAACAACAATTTACAGAGGAAAAATAATGCCATGCGGTGCTAGAATTTGTTGAGAGAGGATAACTTGCACATCTTTTTATGCACATTCTAAACAGGTTTTATTACATTCAAGTTTAAACTTTTACTGTAAACAATGATATTATCAACAAGTTGATATGTTCAAATGTTTTTCCATTACTTTAACTGATCAAAAATAAAAGTTAACCAATTTCGAGATTCAATTTCATTTTTAAGTTAGTGTAATATAATTTAAGTTTAAATTACTTGTACAGTCAGTTTTATTATGCTTAAAAATGTATGGCAGCTTAATTTGTTGTTTGACTAAAATGACTTAAATCAGATTTGATATCTCTAACTTCTGACTATATACTTCCATTGTGCTCGGAAAATGATGTATCGGAAACAGAATTGCTACATTTTGCTGTTCTCAAGTTTTCAACAAAAATAGCAATATTTACAGAGTAAAAATTCTGCCAGACAGTGCTGAAATTTGATCAGAGAGGATCATTTACTGTGAATTACACATCTGTCTATGCAAACACTTGCTAAACATTTGGTAGGTTAGGGAACGAATTAGCATATTGAGGGAACGAAATAGTAATCGTGTGCACGTTTTAGTACATCGAGGGAACGAATTAGCATATTGAGGGAACGAAATAGTAATCGTGTGTACGTTTTAGTACATCGAGGGAACGAATTAGTAAATCGTGCGCACAATTTATAAATCGAGGGAACGAAATAGTAATCGTGTGCATGTTTTAGTACATCGAGGGAACAAATTAGTAAATCGTGCGCACGATTTATGTATTTTTTCTTGCATGTCATGTGCGGGGCTCCGTAATATTGAATGTCATGAAAAGGCTGACAATTTAGATGTAATTTTTTTCGCCAAGCTCCAGGTGAAACCAAGAATTGAAGAGAAACAGCATGCAGATGACGTATAGCTAATTTGGTCAAAGCCAATGCAAACAGCATTATTGCAGTATTGCAGTGAAGATCTGTCCGTTCACTGCAGTAACGCTATGGGAATTAATTAGTATGACATATAACAGTAGTCTAACTCTTCCAGATGGCTGCTTCTAAACAGATGCTTTCCATTCAGTCATTAAACATGCATTTAGGGTTGCAGGAGCTGAATAATATTTAATGATAAAGTGGAATAACGAGCTCCCCCACACATCACTCTCATTACTATTGAAGGTTGCTCATTATCAAGGCACAATTTTTGAAAAGAGTGTTAATAATTAATCTGTCAAGCCCACGGTGTAGTGGGATGGTAAAACTTAGAGCTGGAAACAAACGAGGGCAGTAAAATCTCATATTATTAATGAAACAAATTGTTCGGACTCTAGATTCTAATTGGATAAGCCATGTTTAAATCTATAAAATGCCGATAAACACACACCTGTAACTGCATAATAAAGGATTTCTATTGTAATATATTTTAAAATGTAATTTATTCAAAGCTGAATTTTCAGCATCATTACTCCAGTCTTCAGTGTCACATGATCCTTCAGAAATCATTCTAATCAATAAGCTGATGAAACATTTCTTATTATCAATGTCGAAAACAGTTGTGCTGCTTCATATTTTTGTGCAAACTGATACTTTTCTTCAGGATTCTTTGATGTATAGAAAGTTCAAAAGAACGGCATTGATTTGAAATAGAAATTCAAATGAATAGACTTTTGTAACATTATAAATGCCTTTACTGTTACTTTTGATCAGTTCAATGCATCCTGTTTTTGTCTTCATAAGCTTTTATCAAAATCTAATAATTCACATTTCAAGTTACAAAGTCCCAGCCTACATTTTTTTCTTGTTAAATATCCACTTTTAATTGCATGTTAGTAAATGGGTTACACATTTTACTTCATGTTCTCTAATGCACATATTGTGCTTTAGTGCACTTGCATGGTTCATAAATTCATAAGCATGTACTAAACTAACTCTTGTTTGTGATTTCCAGAGCGAACCATAGAAGACCATGAGTCGGTTATGGAGGTTCAGTCAGGCTGGGAAATGGACTCACACTGCTGTCTGTACTTCAGGAAGAATTATGCCAAATACGAGTTCTTCAAGAAGCCTCTTGTAAGTGTGTGCGTGTGTGTATCGGGGCACTTGCAGCCCTGCTAATGTATAATTGATTTGCTGAGGTTTAGCCAAACATCCAGGGTTACCTATTCAAGGTCATTAACGATTGAAACAGAGACACATAATAGGGCTCTTTAATTGTACTGGTTAAGAATTCAAGGTAATGCCTAAATAATCAAGTACAGATCACTAACTCCTGTGATTTTAAAGGTGACGGATCCTAATACCAGATTTAACAAAGGTGCTTTAAGTGGTTTCTTTTATAGTATCTGTAAAATGCTCCTAATACCTGACAGATTTCATTGAAATAGATGTCAAATAGGTGAAATTGCACGTCTCTATTACAGAAATAGACAGTAAACAATAAAAATGGTATGAAATGTACCTGTATTGTATTTGTATTTATACAGTATGTGGGTAATTGCAGGACTTTTTCCCAGAGCACATGGTGTCTATATCCAGTGAAACCAATGGAATCATGAACCACTCACAACTTATACAGGTGAACATCTTCATCTTATGCTGTTATTGTTATTAAAGGCGTACAGAGTCATTGTTTCTTCTGCTAGTTAGTTCTTTTGGACATTATACAGGCACATACACAATGTGGATATAGCATCACACATACTGTAAACAAGAAACAAAAGTTTTGTTAAAACGTTCAGTTCACAAGCATATGTGTCATATAATCAGGGTAGGTTATATTTCTCTCTAAAAAAAACAAAAACAAAAAACGAATAGGTAAATAAATAAATAAAATTTTGCTTCAAGAAAATGAGGACCATTAAGAATTTTTTCTTTTGTTGCGTATTTTTTATTTGTATTTATTTTATTTACATTTTTTTACATTTATGCTTATATTTATATTACAAACACTCAGTACCATAATACATTTTACTTTACTGTAATTTGTATATATATGTTTGTAAATAATTTATATATTATTTTATTTAATTTTCTTAATAAAATAACTCTATTTATTATTATTAATAATTTCTAATTGTTGCTTTAGTATCACTTTTTATTATTATTTTGATTTAGTTTATTTTTTATTTTCATTTTTCATTTAAGTCATTTTGTTGTTTGTTTTTGTCATTGTTATTATTATTTTTTAATAAGTCTGTGTAGTTTTTATTAATATTTATTTCAGTTTTAGTTAATTTAGTACATATGATTGCAGATGAGAAATGTTGCCTTGGCCACTTGCTGAAATATAATGTTTATTTTTTAATATTTTATTTCAGTTAAAGTTTTTTTTTTTCTAGTAACAATTTTTTTTTATTTTATTGTTTTACATTTAATTAACTGTAATAACCCTGATCGATAGGCAAATTCAGGTTGTATTAAAAATAATAATAATTAAATGAATAATTAAAGGTAATACATTATTATTATTATTATTATTGTTGTTGTTGTTATTATTGATAGTTCCCATTGTAGTTCTCACTGTAATTGATTGAGAATATTTTTGTTTAGGTTTTTTTTGTTTTTGTAAGTTTGAGTGTGTCATATCTGATGTTTCTACTGCAGACCTTTCTCAGCTCCAGCTCTTGTCCTGAGATTCACGGGTTCCTTCACGCCAAAGAGCATGGCAGGAAGTCGTGGAAGAAGTTCTACTTTGTGTTAAGAAGATCAGGACTCTACTTCTCCAACAAGGGCACATCAAAGGTGGGTGGAGATGGGTCACGTTCTGCTCTCCACCTCTGATCTCAGTGCCACAGAGTCTGCAGGGATTAGCTTTAATCGTTCACAATACCACTTGCTCTTACTATTAGAATTCCTTAAAGGTGAGCTGCGTGTCTGAAATGCGTCTTGAGTTGCGAGATTATGCTGAATATCACGGGTTCATTCAGGTGCTGAGGTTCTGACTCTTATCTGATGAGCCTCGTTACTAGATGAGATATAGTCAGATCTAACAGTGCAGCTTTATGGGGCTTAACTCAGTAAAACTGGTCGAGCCGGATTTGTGTAACACTCCTGGTATGCCAAGAGCTGAACCCTTCAAAGTCACACAACAGGTGAGCTGTGTACTCGCACACTACTGTGCCAGCCTGCTCTGCCCTCGCTCTTTTGCTTTCCCTTTTTTTGTTGTATTTGCCACAATAGAGCTTCTGTTCAGGACACAAGAGGAGCTCGCTCTCCACTTCATGATATCGGGCTGTTTCTATGGGCACTTTTACAAAATAAACTCTCATGAAACACTTTTCATACTCTCACTACTATATTTATTGTGTCCACAAACACTGGGCATACTGTATATGCATCAAAGGAGAATTCTGTGAGATTTTGTTTCACCACATTTAAGCATTTTTGGATTGAAAAGCGTGGCATCTTTGCTTTGTCTTTCTTAGGCAAGTTTCATAGCTGGCGTTTTATGTATCTTAACTGCATATGGTAGTTTTCAAAATGTAAGTTATGCTGGCTCATATTGATGTGGATACAGCATCACACAAAAATAAGAATAATAACAATAAATTATATTAAAATACTAGAAAATGCTTCAAGAAAATAAGGACCATTAAGATTTTTTTCTATTGTGTTTTCTGTTATAATTTATGTATAATTGTTTTGTTATTGTTAAATGTTAAATTAATTGTGACCCTGGACCACAAAACCAGTCATAAGGGTCATTTTTCCATCTGAAAGCTGAATAAATAAGCTGTCCATTGATGTATGGTTTGTTAGGATCGGGCAATATTTGGCCGAGATACAATTATTTGAAAATCTGGAATCTGAGGGTGCAAAAAAATCTAAATATTGAGAAAATCACCTTTAAAGTTGTCCAAATGAAGTTCTTAGCCATGCATATTACTAATCAAAAATTACGTTTTGATATATTTACGGTAGGAAATTTACAAAATATCTTCATGGAACATGATCTTTACTTAATATCCTAATGATTTTTGGCATAAAAGAAAAATTGATAATTTTGACCCATACAATGTATTTTTGACTATTGCTACAAATATACCCCAGCGACTTAAGACTGCTTTTGTGCTCCAGGGTCACAATTGTTAAATTAGATCTATTGTTAAAAAATCTAATTATTATTAATAATTCTTAATTCTTTTATTAAGGTTTTAATATTAATAAAATGTTAATATTAATAATTGAATGAATGGTAAAAAATAATATTTCTACCCCTAAAATAAGGATTTTTTTTCTATTGTATTTTCTATTATAATTTATATATCATTTTAATTTTTAAAATAAAATTATATTATTAATAATTATTGTAAATGCGCACAATTATTTTCATTGCTAAATTTGGCCAAATAGCAGCTTGACATTTAATAAATTTTTTCACAAGTGAAATTTGATATTCTCTCAAGCGTTTCACTGGCACTGTCATATTAACTTAAAAAAAAATATTAGAAACAAAACTGTCGGTCATGATGGAAATGACGTAACAACTGGGACGGTCATAATTGATGTTAAAATGATGTATTACATTTTATTGAATTATTAAATTCATTTGGTATATTATTTAATTTAATTAAATTATTTTCTTTATATTTTAAAAAAAATTATTTCATTTATTTATTATATACAATTAAATAATAATTCACATCTGTATAATTCATTTTCAAACAGTTTAGTTTTTTAGTTTTATTATTAGAAAGTTTAATACTATTTTTTAAAAGTAGTTTAACATTTTTATTTATGCACATTTGAAAAGTACCTTGATATAACAAAAAGAGAGATTTTTAAATGTGTATTTCATATGTTATGATATTCAAAATTAACATAAAACATAAATGTGCCAGTATTGAAGGAACACCTGAGTGATTTAATTTAGCCAAGCGATCAGACCAGATTCTGCTCTTCTTTATATATATATATATT
>NW_015658752.1:740710-753175 GCF_001515625.1 Sinocyclocheilus rhinocerous | reverse complement strand
GAAAAGAGTTGTGCTAGTTTGTGAGTCCACACCTTTCTAGTCTGTCTCTGTCAGTTTGGCTTATAAAGCTTATAAAGGTGAGACAAAGCCTAGCTTTGTGGGTTTTTTTCTCTGTCTCTCTCTCTCTCTTTCCTTTTTCTTTTGGCTCGCCTCACTAGCGGTGTTGCTGAGATAAAGCTCCTGCCGTTGCAACACGTTTCCATGCTATCTCTCGCCACGGATATGCATATTACAGCCTCAGTGTAACTGAAGCCAGCAGCCTTAGTCTCTCTTTGAGCTTGCGGCATTGATTTAAATTCTGGAAAAGACTTCAAACATGTAAAAAAAAATAAAATACTTTGAGGTGTAAAGCAAAGAAATGTTCTTCAGATCCACTTAAGATACTTTTGTACTTGTGATAACCAATTTGAAAGCATGTGAGAATGAGCAGCAATAATACAGCCAAAGTGATCCGGATTTCAACAAACTGCCTGACTGTTGATTTGTTTAGTTTGTTTTTGATTCCCAGTCCCTCCTGGTGTGCACAGGTCAAGTCTTTTGTCTCTAGGAGTCTGTGAACGCTCACACATTCTCTTCTCTATATTACATTACAAATTCCACACGTGTCGCTCGCTCGTGTCCTGACGGTCTGTCAGATGCCGTTCATGTCTCACATGTTTGGATTTATTCCTTGCTACAGCAGCTTAGGAATCTCATATACGCTCACACATTTGACTGTTATGATAGATGACTTTTGAAGTTTATATTTTATGAGTTGTAATCGGTTTCCACAAAAATATGAAGTGGTACAACTGTTTTCAACATTGATAACAATCAGAAATGTTTCCTGAACAGCAAATCAGCATATTAGAATGATTTCTGAAGGATCATGTGACACTGAAGACTGGAGTAATGATGCTGAAAATTCAGCTTTAAGGAATAAAGGACATTTTAAAATATATTCAATAAATAAATATATTCAAACTGTTATTTTAAAATGCAAAAATATTACTTTTTGATTGTGTTTTTTGATCAAATAAATGCAGCCTTGGAGAGCAGAAGAGACTTTTTCACTCTTTTTATTTCTGTTTTATAATATATAAAAAAAATCATGTGAAAGTAAATATTTGCAGATTACATATTTTGGAAAACTGATCCCGAACTTAACTGTATAACAGAGACGAAAACTCGTTTTATTTATTTGTTTTGTAGATAGATAGCTTGCCAGTTTAATGGTCCATTTAGCAATAAATAGCAATGACGCATATTTTGGGTGTGAATTCCTATTTTAATGTTGTATTATTCTTATTATTTTCTCTTTTCTAAAGGAACCCAGACACTTGCAGTTCATTGCAGAGTTCAGTGACAGTGACGTCTACACGTTATTATCTGCCAAAAAAGTTTACGGCGCCCCGACAGACTACGGCTTCAGTGTGAAGGTAATTCAATGCAGGGACTTTCAGCCACTTTCAGTCTTCAGATTGCACAATGTTTTGACGTTTTGCACAGACTTTATAATCAGTCTCACTGTAATACTTGATTATACAGGACTGCAGCAGTCGAGGTCAGTGTTACCAATGGTTTTATGATTTAATAAGCCTCATTATGTCTCAGATTTATTGTTTATTGTGGGTTATATAAAACTGCTATCAAACAACCTGTCTGGCTCCTTATTTTTCGTGAACTTTGTAATGTTTCTTTTGTGTTAAAACATTGATCTCTGCTCTGATGTGTGTGAGAGTGGGAATATTAGGTAAAATATTCCGGCTGAAGTGCATGAGTTAACGGATGATAGCTATTTCACGATAGTGACTGTGCATTGAACCACTTATCATATGGATGCTTAAATAAATGGACATGAACTATTGATTGCAATTTTGTTATTTAAGAAAGAGACTTTCTTAAACTTTAGAAAAGCTCTTGGGACAGTGATCAGTTATACACTTTAGCATCATTAACATTTTTGACAAGACATGTTTATTTATACAGAACATTTCACACACAATATTAATTAAAAGTGCTTAATATAAAAAGTAGAAGTCATAAAAATGTACATAAGAAATTTAAAAAAAAAAAATTAAGGAAAAAATGCTAAATTAAAATGGAATAAAAGTAAACATTGAAATAGAAATAAGAGAAAAATAAAATAAGTGCACAATGTCAGCATTGACAGAGATCTGTGTAATGCATTTCTAAATCTGAGATTTAAAGGGAGTGTTCGTTCAAATCGATACAGAAAAGGTCTGATAAAGATCTTTAAAGGAAAGCTGAGCTTTAAAGTGTTGATGTCTCGTCATATCCAGGCAAGCAAGTTGAATTCTGCACGTGATCTGAAACTGCTCTGTGCGGATGATGAGCAAACCAGGACGTGTTGGGTTACAGCCATGCGCCTCTTCAAGGTGAGAACTGCCTCTCCCTCTGACTCTCTGTAAGGTTTGTCTCCATCGTATCTCTCCGTGACAGTGGTCCTGCTGAATCCTCAGCCGTGAGGAAACTCAATCTGAGGCTCTGTGTTAAAATGCACTCCTGACACAAAAATTGCAACAGCAAGGCAGCCAAAAGTCATTCATTTTCAATTAGATTTGACGATTTCTGCCGACATGAGTGGCAAAGTGATAGAATTATTTTTGTTCATATAATGCATATGCATTGCTAAGGTTTCTATACGTTACATTGCAATGGACTGCTTAAATAAAACACACACACACACACACACACACACACACACACACACACACACAAATGGAATAATTCAGTTCAGTCCTTGTGAAGCAGTTTATACCTATTTATTTATTTGCATTCAGCCATGTTTTTAACTTGAGGTGTTGTGCGTTGCTTTTGCATGCAAAGACAGTATTTATTCGATCAGAAATAAAAACTCTAAAATTGTGAAATATTATTACAATTTAAATGAACTGTTTTCTATTATTATATATTTTAAAATGTAATTTATTCCTGTGATGCAAAGCTGAATTTTCAGCATCATTACGCCAGTCTTCAGTGTCACATGATCCTTCAGAAATCATTCTAATATGCTGCTTTGCTGCTCAAGAAACATTTCTGATTATTATTAATGTTGAAAACAGTTGTGCTGCTTCATATTTTTATGGAAACTTGCATTTTTCAGGATTCTTTGATGAGTAAAGTTTATAAGAACAGCATTTGTTTGAAATATTATTTTTTGTAACATTATAAATGTGTTTGAGTAATCTAATGCATCCTTGCTGAATAAAAATATTAATTATTATTTTTTTAATTGTTAAGATTTTGCCTCATTAATGGCTTCAATGTAGTTTTTTATCTTCAATGAATAGCCTTTTTTTTAACCTGGGAGTTTAGTTTAACTACAGAGTCATGTGAATCTTGGGAAGCTGCCGTTACAAAGTAACTTCTCCAACACAAACGTTCTAAATCAGACACTTCTGAGGTTCCATTTCAATTAGGATGCTTGCTCAGAAGGCAGCTGCCAATGTAGGCTGTGGAACAGAGCTGTAATGTGTTTGTTTGTTTGTTTGTTCACAGTACGGCATGCAGCTTTACCAGAACTTCGTCCAGCCCCATCAGAAGCAGAAGAGTTCTCCAATGGTGAGCCACAAACTCTAGTCCATAATCTGTCATGTATGTTTAGCACAGCAGAAGGTTTAAACCACCCAGAGGCTCTACGATAACCATAAACACACGTTACAGTCATACAGTGGAAACCAGCACTGTAATACTGTCATTTTTGCTCGGCACATCCTTGGCAGGTTTCTTTTTCATTAGAAAGCACTTCATTGATTTAAAAAGACTTCAAACTCAAGAAAGTTCAAGGTTAAAAGTTCAAGATGTATGTAATGTACAGTAAAAATAACAAAGGTTACTTAAAATTAAGATTTGTTTCCTCTTGTTTCCTTGGTCTTGAGAAAACAGAAGTCATTTCTAAACTCAATATCCTGCTGCATCATGAATGAGTGAATTGGGTTTTAGTTTGATGTCTGTAAGTGATATTCAGACTTCTGAATCAGTGACTGACACTTGAGATGAAGGCTGCACTATAGGGTCAATGCGGTCAATTTCATTGCCAGCCGAGCCGACTCGAGAAACCAAAATGTCTGCATGCTTATAGAATGATGTTTGACAGATGATGATTAAATGGTTTGCAGATGACTAGAAAAATGGTGAGTTGTGAGAAAATGAAGTCCAGATCACAAGAAAACAGCTTTTGTTATTTCAAGATTGCTAGAAAATTATGTTATAAAATAAAAGAATAATATTATTTTATGTTAGAAAATAATAATCATGGTCTTTTATGGCCTCCATATATTTTATCATAAAAATAAAGATCTCCACTAAATTCTAACTCCTGTAATGCATGTTTTTTTTTATTTTTTATAATGAATTTAAATTGTATTACATTTTTCTATCCACCTTTTTCTTGTCATAAAAATGGGCGTGGCCATTTGTAAATTCTATGGGTCTGGCTTCCGGTCTCATCTACGTCCACTCCGTCCAGCTATTTTTAGCTGAACAAAACAGTTCGTTTTGCTGCTTGATATCAAGATGTCTGTAAGTGATATTCAGACTTCTGAATCAGTGACTGACACTTGAGATGAAGGCTGCACTATAGGGTCAATGCGGTCAATTTCATTGCCAGCCGAGCCGACTCGAGAAACCAAAATGTCTGCATGCTTATAGAATGATGTTTGACAGATGATGATTAAATGGTTTGCAGATGACTAGAAAAATGGTGAGTTGTGAGAAAATGAAGTCCAGATCACAAGAAAACAGCTTTTGTTATTTCAAGATTGCTAGAAAATTATGTTATAAAATAAAAGAATAATATTATTTTATGTTAGAAAATAATAATCATGGTCTTTTATGGCCTCCATATATTTTATCATAAAAATAAAGATCTCCACTAAATTCTAACTCCTGTAATGCATGTTTTTTTTTTTTTTATAATATTGAATTTAAATTGTATTACATTTTTCTATCCACCTTTTTCTTGACATAAAAATGGGCGTGGCCATTTGTAAATTCTCTGGGTCTGGCTTCCGGTCTCATCTACGTCCACTCCGTCCAGCTATTTTTAGCTGAACAAAACAGTTCGTTTTGCTGCTTGATATCAAAAGTTGGTGTGTCTTATCATATTATTTTAATTTATTATCTTAATTATGGTTTGTAGTGCAAACAGATTTACCGTTTACTGCACGTTGTTATTTAAAAACAGTTTGTGCTGCACTGTATTTGTTTTGTCCTATCGTATCTATCATATGTTGTTGCCTTATTAAAAAATATGCTATACATTTAAAAGAAATTTATTTTAATTTTATAGTATATACTTAAACATATATATGAATGTTTTTAATGAATGTATTTTATAATAATACAAATAGCAATGTGTAACATTTTACCATATTTAGTGCAACACTTTTATTTGTTCCCCACAAAATATTGTTTTTTCACTAAATGTTTGGATTTCTAAAATTATTGTGCACTGGTTTTTCTAGAATAACTTTTGCTGCCGAATTATCCACTAACCTAGTTTATGATACATTTTTGTCATAGATTATAAATATACATAGGCCTATATTTTTTCATATTTATTGTTTATTTTATTTTTCTTTATAATTAAGTAGTCTGTATCTAGTAGATTGTGAAAGAATGATTATCAGTTCCACACACAGAGATATATAAATTCTACATTTATTTAAATGAGGGGAAAAAACTTCACTGGTATCGGATCGGTATCGGCCAATACCGAACCCTAGGTATCGGAATCGGTATCGGAGGCGAAAAAGGCGGATCAGAGCATCCATAGTTGTTATTCTCCTCGTTATTTACCTATAGCGGCTAATGAACCGGAAGTCTCACCCATAGGCTTACCTTCCGCATTGAAGAAAAAGGTGGATAGATTATCTTGTATACACACACACACACACACACACACACACTATAATGAGGTATAAATACTTTACAGTTTAAATATATGTATATTTTTTCAATTCAGTTATGAGTATTACATATTTTTTTGCAATACTGTAATTAAAATTACAGTAGCATATCGCCCTGTAGCCCAAGACTGGTTGCCCACTGAAGCTAAGCAGGGTTGAGCCTGGTCAGTACCTCGATGGGAGACCTCCTGGGAAAACTAGGTTGCTGCTAGAAGAGTTGCTAGGGACGCCAGCAGGGGGTGCTCACCCTGTGGTTTGTGTGGGTCCTATCGCCTCAGTATAGTGATGGGGACACTATACTGTAAGAAGCACTGTCCTTCGGATAAGACGTTAAACTGACATCCTGACTCTTTGTGGTCATTAAAAATCCCAGGATGTCTTTCAAAAAGAGTAGGGGTCAGGGGCATAGATTTCGTCTAACAGTAGGGGGGGACAATAAACAAAATTTCTCAAGAGCAATTTTTGAAGGGGACACAAATAATACAGCTAAAATTGTACTTGTATGGATATGTATACACAGAGGAATGGCTTACTATTAGTGCAGCAGGGAGACTGTGCCAAATTAGACATCTTCATAGACAACAACAACTGTTGTGGTCGCGCTGTGACAGCGCTCGTGTCCGTTGTAGACATTACTATCCGTCACAGTGTTGCCAAGTCCGCGGTTTTCCCGTGGAATTGGGCTACTTTATCACTGTTGCCGCGGGTTGTTTTTCATGTCCGCAGGTTGAAGCGACCCCAATAACGTGTATTTTAGCCCCTGGAACGCAATTTTTACCGGGGGACCCCCTTGAAACGCGGATAGTTTGGGCTAGTTTTGAGTAGCAATTGGGCAGGTTTTGTTATGAAAACCTGGCAACCCTTTCCCTCAAGCAGGTAACGTTATTATTGCTAACATAGCGGACTCATCGAAAAATACATTGGCATCATCTGTATTAAAGAGAAAATAATCACTTCATCCGATGTTTAAGTGAATAAAATATCCTTGACAGCCTTACTTACTGGAGTTCCACAACTATTGGCTTTGTTGTAGCTCACCGGACTTGTGTGTGTGTGGGTGATGTAAAAGAGGAAAGCAGGTTTGGACCAAAGCACTGTGAGGAAAGGGAGGGGGAGACTCAAAATGTCCCCATTGAGTACCCAGATTATTATTATTATTATTATTATTATTATTATTATTATTATAAAATTGACATTATTTTTGAAGACAGTTTTGCACATTTCATCATATGCATTCATAATAAATTAATTATCCTGTATTCACTATCATCCAGTTGATTAAAACCTCATTTATCAAAACATGAAAAGCGGCAAATTTAACAAGAAATTGTTTTCTGGATGTTTAAAGGCCACAGCCACTTTTCTTTATTTATCACGAAAATAATGTTGCAATTCAAATCAGTCACTGCATTAAAAACAATGAGCTCAACTTATATGCTTCACAAAATATGCTAAATATAATTTCTTATTTCGTTTGATTTGGGGACTAAGTATGACACGACGTGTTCTTGACAGGCTTCATGAGACTCAGCTCTCTGTGTCTGGATTTACTTTCTTTCACTTTCTTACTCAAACACAAAGAAGCAGTCGATGCAGAATGAGGTGAAGCTGTTGTCTTTGTGGAATTATTCTGTCATCCAGTGTCATAAACCCTCACCGCTCGTGTATTAGTGCGTTTGTATGGATATGAACACACGGCTGAGATTAAGGACCTTTCAGAAGTCATAATCACTGCTTCTCTCGCTATAGGGATCACTGTGGAAAGGAAATGCTTCTTTTGTTTGATAAGTGAGTGTGCTCTTGAAAACCAGCACAGCTGTAAACCCTTCACAACTCAACATCCTTAAGAGGCGCATGAACAAAGTAACCAGTGTTCATGTAGAAAAATAACAAAATCCCTCTCAGACTAAAGCCGCGGTCACACTAGTCTTTGAGCATGCAAATTTTCTTTGTATGCTGCAACGGTCATAATATGACATCACGCTCTGCAGCTTCTCTTTTAAAAACCTAAATTCAACTCATAACAATAAAGGCCCGTTCACACCAAGCACGATAACTATAAAGATAACGATAAAGATATAGTTCTAAAAATCGTTCTCAATATTAAAGAATAGCATAGTTCACACCACAACTATAACGATAACGATACAGAGGAACGATATCGTTGGAATCACTTTCAAAACTATTTTTTTCCAGCTGATGAACGATAAAACACTGACAGCCAATCAGAATCTATCCTGCTGTAACGAGCTCAAGAATTTAAAGCGGCAGACGCATGTGCGCTTAGAATAAACAGACGATATCGTTCGCTGGTGTGGACGCTAATATCGTTATCTTTATAGTTATCTTTATAGTTATCGTTCTTGGTGTGAACGGGGCTTAATACTAATAATAATACTACTTCTAAAATGTAAAAACATATGGTCTACTCCACTTTCCTGCAGCGCTGCAGTTTTAATTTGATGTTCTTTTAATTCAGCTACGATCTCATGCTGTGACGTGTCGATCTGCTGTTGGTCACGCGGTTTCACGTGATGCGAATTCGCAGGTCAGAGTTCACCAAGCTTGAACTTTGGAATGCAGCGAAATGCGAAACCTTTCGCACAAGCTTGCGTTTCCGGTCTGACGCATTTGCATCTGTATGAATGGAAGTCAATGGAATAAAAAGTGCAGTGTGACCGCCCCTTAAAGGGTTAGTTCGGATTTGTAAAGAAAAATGTCGGAGGATTTCGATATAAGCCAAGAGGAGACTGGTTTTCCTTTGCTAAAAACTTTGTTTCTTTTGCTCCTGCATTTCTCAGAGGTGCGCATACGTCCTACGTCATCCGCCTGAATGTCTTCCGCGTACCACAGTCATCGGAAGTGAGAAACAAGTGTTTATTACATTTGAAATATGGATATTTATCTTACAAAAATGCATGGATTTGCTACAGGAGGCCTTTATTCACCCCGGAGCCGTGTGAGGCATGTTTTATTACGGATGCACGCACTTTATTTCACGTCTTCTCAATTGTTGACAACCAACACCCGCTTACCCCCATTGAAAGGCTTGGAGGGGCCAGGACAATTTTTTATATAACTCCGATTGGATTCGTCTGAAAGAAGAAAGTCACATACACCTAGGATGCTTGAGGGTGAGTAAAGCACAGGCTAATTTTCATTTTTGGGTGAACTAACCCTTTAAGAGCAGAGATGAGTTCAAATGACTGTTCGTAGATTCATAGAAATCATAGACAGTCTAATAACACTATTATCTTCTGTAGAGCTGCTTTACAGCTGAAATTTTATTCGTTTAATAATTTATGCATTTTACAAACTTTATACATTAACATGAAACCACATGAACCTGTACCACAGAGTCAGGGTTATTATAGTTACCTAAAACGAAAACTGAAGCTAAAATTAAATATCAGCATCTGTACCAAATTGCATATTTTTGCTCAGTTTGGGCCTCTGAATAAAGGCTTTTTTTTCAAAACTTAATTTTTGATTAGTAATATGCTTTGCTAAGGACTTCATTTGGACAACTTCAAAGGCGATTTTCTCAATATTTTGTTTTTTTGCACCCTCAGATTCCAGATTTTCAAATAGTTGTATCTCAGCCAAATATTGTCAGATCCTAATAAACCATACATCAATGGAAAGCTTTCATATGATGTATACATTTAAAAAGATTGACCCTTTTGACTGGTTTTGTGGTCCAGGGTCATATATGATGCTGAATTTAGAAATTCTGAATTTTTTGGTGTGAAATGTAATCTGATCATGTTTTCTGTGAGATTCACTATTGCATTTTTGCATATGTTTTCAGAGGAGCATCTCGGAGAACTCACTGGTGGCCATGGACTTCTCAGGACACAAGAGTCGGGTGATCGAGAACCCGTCCGAGGCGCTGTCAGTGGCTGTGGAGGAGGGTCTGTCGTGGAGGGTAACATACTCGCAAACAACACGCTACATACTAGATTATGAACATTGTGCACAGATATTTTCATAGCATCTGTATATTAAACCTAAATTTTTTCCAATCCTGTATGAGTTTCTTTCTTCTGTTGAACAAAAATAAGATATTGTGAAGAATGTTGGTAACCAAACAGTTGACGGTAGCCATTGACTTGTATAGTCAGATTTTCAAATAGTTGTATCTCAGCCAAATATTGTCAGATCCTAATAAACCATACATCAATGGAAAGCTTTCATATGATGTATACATTTAAAAAGATTGACCCTTTTGACTGGTTTTGTGGTCCAGGGTCATATATGATGCTGAATTTAGAAATTCTGAATTTTTTGGTGTGAAATGTAATCTGATCATGTTTTCTGTGAGATTCACTATTGCATTTTTGCATATGTTTTCAGAGGAGCATCTCGGAGAACTCACTGGTGGCCATGGACTTCTCAGGACACAAGAGTCGGGTGATCGAGAACCCGTCCGAGGCGCTGTCAGTGGCTGTGGAGGAGGGTCTGTCGTGGAGGGTAACATACTCGCAAACAACACGCTACATACTAGATTATGAACATTGTGCACAGATATTTTCATAGCATCTGTATATTAAACCTAAATTTTTTCCAATCCTGTATGAGTTTCTTTCTTCTGTTGAACAAAAATAAGATATTGTGAAGAATGTTGGTAACCAAACAGTTGACGGTAGCCATTGACTTGTATAGTATTTTTTTCCATACTATGGAAGTCAATGGCTACCATCAACTGTTTCGTTACCAACATTCTTTACAATATTTTATTTTGTGTTCAACAGAAGAAAGAAACTCATACAGGTTTGAGGGTGAGTAAATGATGACAGAATTGTATTTTTCGGTGAACTATGCCTTAAAGTAACTAAAACTGCATTAGAGTTGTTTCACTCTTCCAGGTTGAACAATTAACCAAAATTATTGCTTTCGTTGTACTTTTCAATATCTTTTTTTTTTTTTTTTGATGCATTATTTGTTCAGACCGCCAAAAAAAAAAGAAAAAAAAAAAAGTATTATATATACTGTATATGTGTGTTCTCTTCTTCTCTAGAGGAAAAGCTGCCACAGGCTGAGCTCTCATGGTAGTCCGTCCACCTCTCAGAGCTCCATGTCCAGCATAGGTCAGCACACAAACACACGTCAACAAAACAGAGTAAAAACCTGATGATCCTTCTTCTGTCTGACATAAGGATATCATTATCTTCTCTAGCTATCCATGTGGCTCAGCCGTGGTTTCACAGCAAACTGTCCCGGGACGAGGCTCAGAAACTAATCACTCAGCAGGGCCTCATCGATGGGTATATTCATTTAAAATTCTGACGATATCGATTTTTATTTAGTATTGTGATGCCATTTTTGAAGCACTTGATTTTAAAGATGCACTGAATTGAAGCTTCTGCATTTCTAAATCTGAATGAAGTCATTTGTTTCTCTCTTCTCAGGGTGTTTCTGGTAAGGGACAGTCAAAGTAACCCGAGGACATTTGTTCTGTCACTGTGCCATACTCAGAAAATCAAACACTTTCAGATTGTACCGGTAAGTCTGTACTAACACACATTAACTATAGCCACTTTCTACAAATGCGGTATTAAATAGGATTTTTCCCCAACAAATTAATGACTTATTATTTTTATTTTTATTTATGCATATTATTTTATTTGTAAATGTAAATCAAAAAAATATTAGTAAATAAAATAAAAAATGTAATTTAAAAAATCACTAACTATTAATTAAACAAAATTAAAGAAAAATACAAATAAATGTAATAGATTTAAATAATAATAATAATAACAGCTATGCCACAATGGGTAAATTAGTGGCAGGTAACAGCATTGCAAATTTAGACTAAATTATGTTTTCTGTCACTCAGCTGACTAGGTTGTGATGAAATGTTAGTTTATAGTTAGTGATAAGCTTATTTCCATAAATGAAAGAAACTATATTTTTAATAATTTTCTCTTACAATCACTTTGGTTAAAATCTTATGTTAAAAAATATGTCGAAATCTGCTAAGGGGTACTTAAATGTAACAAATCATGTATCTTTTATGCATTGGAAAATGAAACAACATTTTATGAAGCTTTCATAATTGCAGTAATCTTTTAAACAAATGAGATGGTAGTGATCTACATTTTATAAAAAACCCCTGTCAGTTTCTGCAAGTGAAGAAGAAATTTATACCCAAGTGTGTTGTGTATTAGGTACATTACAGTATCTGACAGACATTTAAATTATTTCACTATGTGACGAGTGGGGGTGGGGCCGTGGGAACGGAGCGAGGCCGGTGGAGTAAATGCTAATGCGCGACACCTGCGCCACGGAGGAGCTCCGGAAAGGATAAAAGGAGGAGTGACGACAGTGTTGGACGAGGGAGGACCAGGCCTGGATTTTATTTTGTGTTTTGTGTGCGGCAGTCATCCGCGAGGGGCTGCCGCTTTACTTTCATTTTGTGTTTGTTTATTTTATTAAAGTTTTCTTTAAATGTGCGCCAGTTCCCGTTTCCTTCTTCCCGACCTACGAACGTTGTTACATTGGTGCCGAAACCCGGGAGGAAGGAGGGACACGCTGCCAGAGATCCCTCGCC
>NW_015658752.1:734004-740621 GCF_001515625.1 Sinocyclocheilus rhinocerous | reverse complement strand
CCACTCACCGGTCTCGAGTCCCACGGAGGAGCTCCGGAAGCATAAAAGGAGGAGTGACGACAGTGTTGGACGAGGGAGGACCAGGCCTGGATTTTATTTTGTGTTTTGTGTGCGGCAGTCGTCCGTGAGGGGCTGCTGCTTTACTTTCATTTTGTGTTTGTTTATTTTATTAAATTGTTTAAATGTTCGCCGGCTCCCGTCTCCTTCTTCCCAACCTACGAACGTTGTTACACACTACAATTAATTAGAGTATCAATTTGTGATACTAAAAATGACCTTTTTATGTCAGGCTAGTTTGATGTCAGATTATAGTTTATCTGAAAAGTCCACAAAATATGAGATTTGTGCTTCTGATGCTTTTAAAAAGTGTACCGTGTCGATGGAAAGTGGCAGTAAATGTATTTGTTGGGATATCTGTTTGTCCCATAACTCTCCTGTGTGTGTGACTGTCAGGTTGAAGAGAACGGCGAGCTCTTCTACAGTCTGGACGACGGACACACGCGTTTCACTGACCTGCTGCAACTAGTGGAGTTTTACCAGCTGAACAGAGGCGTTCTGCCCTGCAAGCTCAAACATCACTGTGCCCGCATCACCCTCTGAACCGCAGCTTGTGCCTTGGACAGGAAACCCTTTCACTGTCCACTCCCTGATGAGCACTAGGCTCTGAACTCTGAACTCTGAGACTGTGATAAGGACGAGCATCACTAAACAGACTGGACTTCTGAGGACCCTGATATTCAGCGAGGGATGATCTGTGGTCTGTGGTGCGCAAATGTAGATGGGAATGTATAACGTACTCTGTCCTGATACAAACACTCTCAGTGTGGATGAGACCATCTTATTAAGCTATCAATCAAAGCTAAGGTTTAACGGCAGACCAGCTTGGGTCTGTGTATGGTGTGAGCAAACTACAGCCGGGTGCACATGCTACGATTTTTCATTTTGCCATCTAAGACTAATCTTGGGTAAAAGACTTCTTTCAGCTCAAATAGGGTACAGTTTTTTTTCCAGCAAATATTTTATAATAATATTATTAATAATAATGATTATTATTATTATTATTAATATAATCATTGTTATTATTATTATTATTATGACATTTTTATTTTAATGTAAAATTATTTAACTTCCTTTCTGCATGAATAGGGTACAAAATACTTGTATTCTCAGTTTATACTACTACTACTACTACTACTACTAATAATAATAATAAATAATAATAATAATAATTATATTTTAATGTAACAAGTTATTTAATTATTAAATAAAAATATTTCAATTGTTATTTTTTGCCATCTAAGACAAATCCTGGGTAAAAGACTACTTTCAGCATGAATAGAGTACAAAATACTGTATAGCCCTATTTTTTAACAAAACTTTTATTATAATAATAATTATTATTATTATTATGACGTTTTTATTTTAATGTAAAAGATATTTATTTTTATTAACTAAAAATATTACAATTATTTTTTGCAGTCTATGACTAATCTAATTTGTTGCGAGAAATGTCCTGTTTGCTGAAGAGAATCTGTATCCGTGCATGCCGTAAATGACGACCCGTCACCAACGCACATAACATGAACACTTGACATTATCCTCTGCTGTATCACGCCGTGGAATGTATCAATGATGGTTTACATTCTAGAGCTGCATGCATGGGTGAGAGAAATCCCGTCACCACGAATGACAGATCAAACAATTGTTGTACATTTGAAATAGATTTTTATAGACACACGGCAGAATTCAGGTAAACGGCGTCACGCACCTGGATTGGAATATTTGTAATAGTGAAATGATCAAAAGTGGCGGTTTTTCCAGGAGACACACGACTTTCAGATCTGGCAGAGCTCATGTAAAAACTAATAACCTATGATCCGTTTTGAATAGCCAGTATAACTGTACAATAACCAAGCTATAGACTCTATAGAATAAATGACTCGATAAGACAAACAAATAAACTGTCTAAATGACCATCATGGGCTGCGATTTCTGTTGTAGAAATGAACAATTGGTGTGTTTTCTGCATCCTCTCTGATCTTTTCTGTGTATGTTTCTTGTAGAATGACTTGTAAAATGAACACAATATTATAAATGGTTTTACAGCTGTATATTAAAAGAAAAAAAAATTGAAAAGCATTTAAAAAACCTCTCTGATGGCCAAGGTCATAATTGCACTGTAGTTGGAACACTGGTAACTTGACTTCTGATCCAGGATATGATAAGATTTCTTTTTCTCTGACTGTTAGTTTTATTACTGTTGTTATTATTATTTTAATATTTAGCTCTGTTATTGCTGTCATATTCATCTGTCTTTTTTTCTACAGCTGTGTGAATGCTGGAGTGCACAGTATGTTTATCTTCTCAATTCATGCTTTCTGTACAGTGCAATCTCACAAAACCTCAAAAACTGGGTTATACAGTAAGTAACAACAAAATCAAAAGGAAAAATGACAATTTTTTTAATGATAGTTAAGCACATTTTCCCCAAGAATTCTCATTACTGTAATGCAGAAAATAATTACAATTATTAAAAGGTTTTGTTGTGGTAATCATCCTTAAATGTAATTTTCTTATGACATATAACAATTTTTTTCAGTTTCAAGATGAAATTTGGCCTGGGCATGTTATGTTTCTGGTTGAATAAAACATCGTTTCAATTATACTAGCAGTCATATTTCCAGCATATATCAATCAGATCATATCTGATCAAATGTCTGCTCCTCAGTAACTGTGTGCCTGTTCATTTACAGTAGATTCACTTTTCAATGTTGCTTCTTTGTTGTTTTTTTCAGTGCAACACTGAACTGTTGTTGTTGTTTTTCATAATAATTATGAAACACATTTTTGTACTTTTATTTCCTGTATGTTTCATGACACTGACAGCAAATAAACTTGAAAAACCTTGTTCCATCCAAAATGATCTTATGTCTTATTTTGCAATGGCCTATTAGTATTTTAGACTTTTGCCTCAATAAACTCTTAATTTGCTGCTTATTAATAGTAGGTAGTTGTTAAGTTTAGGTATTGGGTAGGATTAAGGGATCTAAAATATGGTCATGCAGAATAAGGCATTAATATGGGCTTTATAAACACTAACAAACAGCCAATATTCTAGTAATGTGCATGCTAATAAGCAACTAGTTAATAGTGAGAATTGGTCCCTAAATGAAGTGTTACTGTATTTTTCCATGGTTTTCTGCACAACCAGGCTGTCAAATATGATATATTCATCTGTAGGATGCAAAAAATCCATAATTATTTTTGCTCTACTTTTATTGCACAAACTTTGACTTTTAAGAGGTTAATCAATAGGTTAAAAGTTTTAGACCTGCAGTTTCTGTATAACAAAATAGCCCATGAAGACCCACCGGTGGACTATTTATGATTGGAATAAGGTCTTGAAGCCATTAAACTGAAAGGATGTTTCTTATTGTGTGACACCAGCAGTCAAACACGGAGGAGGAAGCATGATGCTCCAGGGATCTTTTGCTGGATCCAGAGTCTGTGATTTGCTTAAAGTGAGTGGCTCCCTGCAAGCAAGACACTAGCACATCCTCACAGCACAATGCTGCACGCTCTGGTCTCAGCTAGTGGGTCAGGGGTTCATCCTTACAGCAAGAAAAGAACCCGAAACAAACCTCCAGGCTATGCCAGGACAACCTTCACTTCAAAACCCCACTGAGTCAGTTCAGGAACAACTGGACAGAAGGGCAGGGCAAAGCAACACAGCTGAGGGAACTTCTGCATTTTGAGAGAGAGAGAAAGACTTTAATTTTATAGAAAGTAAGCCCCATTTTGATTGGTTGTTATGAATAAATGTTCTTCTGTTAATAGAATGTTTTTTAGTTCACAAAAACATTGTTTATTCATGGAACTTTGAACTTTCTGAAACTTTTTATTTAGATGTTAAACATTTTTTTATAGAGAACATACAAAAGTAACATTCCCATAATGTTTGCAAAATGATAAAGTGGAATGTTTGTATAACCAAGAAAAAACGTTTTTAAAACGTTTGAAAAAAATAATGGACGATTTGAACGTTCAGAGAACATTACGTTTTAATATCTTAAAGGGGGTCATATGATGCGATTTCAATTTTTCCTTTCTGTTTGGAGTGTTACAAGCTCTTGGTGCATAAAGAAGATCTGTAAAGTTGCAAAGACTAAAGTCTCAAATCCAAACAGATATTCTTTATAAAAGTTAAGAGTCAACCACGCCCTCCTAAAACGGTTCGTTCTAACATGCCCCCACATATCTACCTCACTGTGTGGGAAGATTTACATAACGTAACTATGTAACAAATAAACAGAGCAGTGAAAGACAACATATCTGCACTGTCAGGACAGTGTGAGGTCTGCGTTACATGGCGCTCGCCGCAAGATGGCAGTAAATGATTGTTAAACCGGTTCTTCGCTCCTGCAGGTGAGCTCTTCAGGTTAGCTTTTAGCAACTAAACACAATCTGACTAATCACTTGTAAATTGGATGGATTATTTTATGGATTATCTTCCGAAGGTGCTGTTCTACTTCTAAAAGGTGAGATTTCCTTTTTTAAAAACAGTTTATTTTGCAGTTACCTTAGTTGTGGGAAACATACAAACAGTAGCTACTATGTTCTGTTAATTGTTTGATTGTTAAAATTGTATGAATTTGCCATAAAACAAGAAATTGAAAGAAAGAGAGATATATTTTCTTTTGTTTTATACAATTATACATTTGTTTGTAATAAATAGCACATAATAAAAGAAAATAAATCCTGTATAATACAAATGTTATTTGATGAGGTAAATATGAATACATTAGATTTGTGTTCATTTTATTACAATACTTGACACCCTACTGGCAACTTTATTTTAATTCTCTTTCATTCCTATTTCCTATATTTTCTTCTCTTTTATTCCTATTTCAATTATTATTTATTTTATTATATATTATTTTATTTTTTTTATAATTAACACCAATTGCAAATAGCCAACCTTGTTGGCAAAGGCTATTTTTACCAGCCACTACTGGTCAGACAATCTACCCTTAGTACAAATAGTATAACAGCATGTTACACTTTGTGCAAATACCATCAATGTTAGCTCTTAGTGTAAACAAAATGTTATTTGTTGCTATTTACAGTACACTTTGTCCAAACAGTATTTATCACTGTTTACAAAAAAGATCATACCTTCACTTGGTGTAAATAGCCTGTGCTTTTTTCGTTTTCTGTCTCTGTTTGTTAGCGTGCATATTGATACTTTCGCAATATTCTGTGCCAAATCATTCTGATACAGGAGTTTGAAATTGAAAGATTGAGAAATCGGTTGTCAGAGACCTTGCCTTTGGCAGCATCTGTAGTGCACACTGCACAATTAGCATGTCTCTCTGACTGCCATCTGCTGAGTGACCCGTTGGGCGGCATGTGAGAATCTGCAGCTCTGTAGTGATCAGAAATCCTGTGCGGCATTCATATGACATAACGTGCATGTGAGAGTTGAACCGCTCGGAATCCCTGTTGTGAGTTTAAACGCGGCGTCTCTCTTCTCCTCCCACCCAGAGCTCTGCTCTCTCTCGGCAGAACACTTTCACTTCTCAGATCTGGAGGATATAGATGCACTGATGTCTTAAACACACTCCCCGTCTTCCAAGGTCTGCTGTTAAACGCTCCTGTGGATGTATTTCTCCCATTGATCTGTGTTTGGCTGCAGGGTTCTACAGAGAGAGAGCAGCTGTCAGAGAGAGAGCACTTGAGAGAAAGCGCTCCTTAATGAATTCATCCTGCTAAATGCAGTCCAAAGTGCCTGTGGATAGCTGTGATCTGCTTCGCTATAAGGGCCCTGTGTCTGGGGCCCTCCTCTGACTGCCTGCTACCTACACTACATAGTGCTCCACAGTATAGCTCAAAACAATGGTATTTAATTTTTATTTACATATTTTATTTTTTATTCAACCTTGTGGTTATTTATATATACTCTATATATATACATTTTATAATTTTACATGCTGAGGTGTGTATTTCTCTTAAATATTTAAAAATAATTGTTAGAAAGAAAAATACACACCTCAGCTGGTGATTTAAATGGAATAAATTTAATTTATATGCGCCAGTATAACAATTCATAGTCATGATCTGCAATATACACTATTTACTAAAAGATTTTGGTTGCACTTTACAATAAGTTCTTATTTGGTAACATTATTAGTTAACTAACATTGACTAACAATGAGCAATGCGTATTTTACAGTATTTATTATTCTTTGTTAATGTTAGTTAATAAAAAAATACTTTGTTCATGTACTTGTTTGTTCATGTTAAATCAAACAGTGCATTAATGTTAACAAATATACCTTTTGATATCAAAAATTCATTATTAAATGTTGAAATAGCATTGACTAAGATTATTAAATGCTGTAGAAGTATTATTTATTGTTAGTTAACAAATAAAATTAATTAAAAGTGTTACCAATATTTTAATACATGAAAAATGCATTTTCAATGGCACATTTTAATAATGCACGATAATGAAAATTATATTTTGAGTTTTGAATTGATTCACTAAAAAGGTTTGAACTGATTTACATTTAAAATAAAAATAAATAAATATATATATATATATATATATATATATA
>NW_015658752.1:731975-733952 GCF_001515625.1 Sinocyclocheilus rhinocerous | reverse complement strand
ATTAATATGCTGAGAAAACTGTAAATAAGGCAAGCAACTTGCAGCAAAAAAATCAAAAGTCTTTCATTTTGGCCAGCGACTTGTGTAGAAAAGTTTAACTTTATGCAGACAAAGAGTATTGTAGTCCAGTGTTGACTGTGTTAAAGAAGTCAGTCTGTGCAGTGAAAATGTCTTAATTTTGTATAGCATGTCTCTGACCATGTGCATGGACATTATTAAGAAATGATGCATGGAAAGAGGTTTTGTGTTGCATGCGCAGTGGGACAAGTAATTGTGTGTTTGTGCATTGGTGCAAAAAGATGTCTGCAGTGGCAAAGAGCATGCACTGGCCACCATTCATTTTTAATGATTTATGCACTGGTGCAATTAATATACAACCCTTTTCCCAGCAGAATGTTTGTTTTAAGTGGCATATAGGCTGGTTTGATGTAATTGCATCATAAAAGATTTGCAATAATTCATTCAATTTTATACACTGACTATTCTGTTCTGACCAATTGCGTAGCTTGAGCAAAGGCTTAACAGATAGCGTACACTTTCCGAAAAGAACTCCAGAAAGCAGTCTTCATAACTTTAGTGACTTTACTGGTGATTGTTCTTCTCAATTCTTTTATTGTAAAACTACAAACAAGAAAAAATATGTATGAACATTATGTTCACATTTACATACACATCCAGCTTAACATTACAGTTCGATTTTGTACATAGTTCCTTTTTTAACGTTATTTAAAGTAATGTACATGTCAAGAAATCATATTCAAATGAGATTATGTACAAACAGAAGATAAATTAGCAATACGCTAAAACAAAGTACGCTACCAATAACGCGAATCATGTCTGTTTATAACAAAATATAACAATAATCCCGATCTACACTTTACTTTAATCTACACAACACTTAAAAGCACTATTTAGTATAAAATGTAGCACTTACAGACATATATTTCCAAGATTTAAACGATGGAATCAATAACCCATAGGAACTGCATGCACGTTCTTCTTGACTGCGTTCCCTGAGAGAAACCGAAAGTAAATGGCAAAATAAAGTGTAGTACCTTAAATGTCCTGTAGGAGGCGGAAAAGAAACAGAACATAAGAAACAGCACACTGACAGCAAAACTGCTGTAAGTACTTAGTGAAAATCAGCCGTAGTGTCCAGTCTGTTGTCTGCTGGATGCACCTGGTCGTGAGGTGAGATGAAGCATGCTGAGGCTGAAGGTGAGGGTACATAACCAGAGTGTGTCACAGGAAGTGTTCCCTCGAAAGAGGCCAAGCTGGGCCCCGAGGCACGAACAACTCCAGTTCCCATTAATGCCAGTGCTAATGTCAGCGAAGCCCCTAAGGTAGTGAACCGCCAGCAAAGTAAGCAAGGATTACAGGAGCAAGTGACTTTACTCTACTGTAAACAATCCTGTCGTGCTCCCGTAAAACACACACACATAACAACAGAAAGAGACACTACCGTAGGGTTCACAGGGTTTCTGCAGGATTTTTAAGCTCAAATTTAAGACCTTTTTAAGACCTTCACAAATAAAATTAATACCATATGAGTGGGTTAGGGCAATGTCTATAGTACCATATTAAACTGTAAAATTACAGTAAAAAGCATTACTTACAGTTCACATACAAGTTTTCACAAAAACAAAAAGTTTTATAAAATGATAAACTTTACATTTCAGCCTTTAAACCATTTTTAAGAAAACAGATGAGTCAAAAGTATTAATTGTTATATTAATTTAAACAATTATTATCAATAAATTATTATATCAATTAAATATTAATTAGGGGTGTGCAATATTGACAAAAAATTATATCTCGATACATTTCTGGGATTTTATCGATAACGATAATTAGACAATATTTTGCTGAGTGTGTTATTGCGCTGATACATTATCTCTAATTGTGCTGACAGCTGACTCCTGAATTTTTTTATATTCTTCATATTATGTGTGGTCAGTTCACAGCAGTGATAGAAAT
>NW_015658752.1:713774-731965 GCF_001515625.1 Sinocyclocheilus rhinocerous | reverse complement strand
TTATATTAAAAAAAAATTTAAAGATACCTTAAATGTTAAATTAAAACTGCCAGTAGGTGGCAGCAAGTCACTGTTAAGTGAGTCATTGCGATTGAACCGAATCATTTTAATGGTTGATTCATTCAGGAACGAAACACCGTCATGTTGTTCAGAGACGCAAAACAGCGCTGTGGCTGATTTTTGATTTTTTTTTTTGGAGAACACTGTTGTATAAAATCAATATCACATTTGTAATCATGCTGACTTTTGGAGAAAAAAAACGGCACTTTTCGTATGATATTAACTATATGAAATTATATAAATATATAAATTTTCTGCCTCATATCTTCAATTATGTAATTCTAAATGCATTTTAATAGACTGATTCATGCAGTGAAAATGCGCACGCGCACTAGTCTAACCCGCTAGGCTTCAACATCTAATAATGTATGCGTGCACTCTGTAGGTGTTTTGTTTGCTTTTCGCGATTTACTCGATAATATCAAATCGCACATCATTAAAACAACAATTACAATATTATCGCAGACCATGCATATCGCACACCCCTATTAGATTTTTATAATGCATTGTCTTCTTATCGATCCACCAGTTCACATTTAAAGCTCTGTGTGTTTGCAGGGTAAAAACATGGGTCGATTTTTGCATTTGTCTGAACTCATAATAGAAATATAACTGGTTCCCCGGTAACGGCAGAACACAGAGCAGCGCAGCACCGGACTTTGAACGTGCAGCGCTCATGTTTATTCAATGAAATCATAGCCTTTTGAAGTTTAATCGTCACATTCAGCCATATCGCAATTCTGGTCTTTCCGTCCCCAAATTTAAGACCTCTTTAAATCATAATTAAGACTTTCTTGTACAATTTAAGACTTTTTAAGGCCTTAAATTTGATACAACTAAATTTAAGACTTTTTAAGACTTTTTTTAAGACCCACGGAAACCCAGATTTAAACACGTCGTTTCCCCGGTAACAGCAGTACACAAAGCTGCCAGAACTGGACTGTGCAGCGCTCATGTTTATGTAATGAAATCATAGCCTTTTGAAGTTTAATCGTCACATTCAGCCATATCGCAATTCTGGTCTTTCCGTCCCCAAATTTAAGACCTCTTGAAATCATAATTAAGACTTTCTTGTACAATTTAAGACTTTTTAAGGCCTTAAATTTGATACAACTAAATTTAAGACTTTTTTAAGACCCACAGAAACCTCGGTTCAGTCTGTTGCTGAGGACTTAATACAGCATTTCCTGTGAAACAGGAACACCATCGTATAGGCTCTGAATCCTATCATCAAAACTCCTGTTTCACCTACTAGTCGTTTATTAATATACAGGAAGTAGGCATGCATGAAATGACAAGCATGTGTTCATGCATGGATTTCTGTTCTTTATTCAATCTTAACCTAGACATTTATTTCTAATTCATATTGGTTTTATTAATAACACTTACTAAACAAGTCTGAATTTCTGAAAGCAAGTCACTAGACATTAGCGTTGAGAATATTATAGCTATATTTTATATCAGTTTTTCTGCCGGTTACATTGTTACACCAGTAGGTGGCGACAAGTGACATCTGTATGAGTGATATACACTGATTTATTCAGGAACGTGTACTTTATGAGCGAGTCATTGAATCATTTACTCAGCTGATTCTTTCAAAGTCACTGATTTGTTCAGCTGCCTTTATGAATGAGAATGATTGAATCATTCACTCCAGCCAATTCACTCAAAAACATTGATTCATTTAGGGGCGAAGCTACGACTGTATGTGATCCACGTTATTGTTGATTTTGCTTTGGCTTTGTTTAGAGCTGTTTTTTAAACGACTGGCAATATTGTGTCTAAAATGTAAGTTACTGAGTATCAACTTCTTGTTATTGAGAGTGATTGTGAGTCATTGATTGATGATATATCAGCCAATATTTAGCCTCAAAATCATAGATATGATTGCCTTAATGCATTCATATTTTGACATAATGACCCCACCCTGAAATGAAAACCATGTAGGCATATGACGGTATCAAATTTTCATGTTGCGATTAATTGCTAATGCTTTTATCATAGTATACGGTATTATCACAGTATTGAAATTTAGTTGCAAAAAAGTGTTGTCAAAATATGACAGGTTTAATAACTTTTCTTATAACAAAAAGAACTGAAAATTTATATAGCTACAGTAAAGTAATACACAAAATATGTTTAACAAAAAATTCACACGGATTAAAGTGCAAAAGAATTATAAAGACCAATAAATAACACACAAATAACTAATCTTTGTTAAAAAAAATACAACTGTTAATACAGAGCGTCTCTCACGTGCTCCGCCATGCCCTTCTCATCCGAGCTTGTTTACATCAGCACGAGTGCACATGCGTTTTTCACACAGCATACAGCGGTGTTGTGCATTGTGTGACCAGTTGATGGGAAAAATATTCTTAAAACGCATTAAAAAATCTGAATAATTTGTAATAAATAATTATTCACGTATTTTCAAGTGCCCACGATAACAATATCGTGCATATTCATTATCGTGAAATATCGCATTACCGAATAACGGCACATGTCTAAAACCATACTACACTGTATGTTCATGCATGAATTTTTCTACTTGATTTGATTGTAACCTAGACAATTCATATTTATAATAACAATAATACTTAATTAACCACTTTAAATTTACTTTAAGAGTAGTCACTAGATATTGTGTTGTGAATATTAAAGCAGTATTTTACAGCAGTTTTTCTGCTGGTTACATTTTTGCACCAGTAGTGTCTGTATGAGTGAGTCATTTAAATCTTTCAAAAAAGATTTGATGTACACTGATTTATTCAGGAATGTGTACTTTATGAGCGAGTCATTGAAACATTTACTCTGGCAATAATAAAAGGACACATTTAATTTATAATTTGTCTTAAATCTCATTTTGTAAAAAAAAAAATCAAAAATCGTGAATCGAATCGAATCGTGAAATCAAAACCGTGAATCAAATCGAATCGTGAGTTGAGTGAATCGTTACATCCCTACTGCTGATTCTTTCAAAGTCACTGATTCATTCAGTAGCCAATATGAATGAGTCATTTGAATCTTTCACTCTAGCCAGTTCACTCAAAAACACTGACTCATTTAGGGGTGAAGCTACTATATGATGCACATTATTATTGATGCTTTTTGGATTTTTGGAGCTGTTTTTGTTATGTAACTGCAAATATTTTGTCTGAAATGTAAGTTTAACTGAGTATTAACTTATGTTTATTGAGTTTATTGTGATTGTGATATTGCTTAATTATGAATCATTGATTGATGATATATCAGCCATGCCGATTAATCAGCCGATATTTAGCCTCAAAATCGCAGATATGATGCTAGATGTACATGCCTGTATATTCCAAACAGAGTACAAAGACACTTTATCAGTGGATGTACATTTTCTGTTTTCATGTGAACTGTAAATTTTGTGTAAATACTTTGTAAATAAGCATCCGTTCAATTTCAGTAATGTTTTTGAAGTCTCATTTGCCATTACATTAAATGCAGTATCTGCTTGCATATATTGGCAATATATCAACAACAATCACTAATATAAGTGCTATTCATGCCAGTCATTAAGACGTGTGTAGTATAAAGTCAGATGCCTGATAGTGACCTGATAATTATGTTGCTCTAATCTTTAATTACCTCAAATGATTTTGTCATTTGTTGAAGACACAATGAGACTAAGATTTTGGAAGTAATTCAGTCACATTGGAATTAATTAAAGCCTGTTTTGTCTGACAAAAGTGATTTAATAGAAACTGAGCCAAGATTGAATAAAGCTCATGTTGTTCCAAACCTGCATACTATTTTGTTTGACAAAAACACCATACAAGACCACAAAAGTAATCCATGACTTGTGCACTATTTTTCAAATCTACATACCAGAATCATTCAGTCGATATTTATCTCATTCCATTCAAACTAGACACAAAATGTCAAACCTGAAGCACTGGCATGTCTGTTGAATATGAACGCGAATGAGATTTCAGCGCTTCGGTGGATGTGAAGATTATCATGTAAAAAAACATTATTCTGTTCATCTCACAAACCTGACTTCATATGAAGTCTTACAATATTAAGCATGAGTCAAATGAACTACTTTTATGGTGCTTTTTATGGAGCTTGACACCCGTGGTCACTGAATTGCTGTTGTATGCAAAATATCTGTGTAAAAATCCTTCCGAACGACATGCGGGTGAGTAAATAATGACAGAACTTTCCTTTGAGATGAACTATTCCTTTAAAGGCGAGAGTTATTTACAGAGCACAGCCCATTAACACAGTACTCGGAGACTTTGTTACGCAGACAGTTAAAACAAATGCAGTTTGCACAGAACATACTTCCTCTTCTAACTTTCTTGCTTTTAATGTCTCTCTCTCCCTTAGTCTCTCTCTCAGATCGAGGGAATAAACGGACACAGGCTTGTGGTCGTGTTTTATTTTATTTTTTTCTCTCCCTCGTTCTGATAGATTGTAGTTGAAGCTAATTGCAGTGTTTCAGAGCGGACTCTCTCGTCTGCTTAACCCCAGGATTTCTGTCCTTTTTTTTCTCCTTTCTTTTTTTCATTCCAGAGGTCTCGGTGTGGAAGGACGGCGAACAACCTGCTTTGTTAATTACGAGGATAACACATTCACTCATCAAATAATGGATGTGCTTTGCAATTTCAAGTTTTAATAATCAATTACTGAGAGGAATTCTCCATGGAGTTGCAAAAGAGTCATTAAGTCTCAAAAGGCAAAGGGAAAAAAGCTCTATTTTTACAAATGCCTTAGGGGAATTGGCTCAAAGCGCTTCCTATGCATTTGCCAATGTTATTCCAATAGAAATAGGATGGAAGAAAAGCTTGTGGCATTTAGTTCTTTGAAAAGAGGTGGTGTCTTATGAGGTGAAGTGTGGAGCGCAAGCCTGTGGACTGTAAAATATTAGCAGGGATGCTGAACAAATTATTTGTACAGTGGGGTCCAGAAGTCTGAGATCACTCATGAACATGCTGCTATTCTGCATTTTTCTAATTTAATACAATTTGTAATAACAAATCATATGATCTGCAAAATATTTCAGACCTGAAAATGTTTCAGTGCAGAATGTTAAGTATTTCTTATTCATTTTTCATCTGATTTTTCTTAATAAAATCTTAACATGTTCTGTTTATTTCCAGATTTAAATTAGATTTTAATTTGCAATGTGATCCCAGACTTATGAACCTCACTGTGCATAAAATATGCTGAAAACAGATTCTTTACCCACATTCATCACCTGTACATTTTGATCGCTTTATAACTGCTTTATATAAGACTTAATTTTTCCATCTCAAGTGATCCAGAAATTGTAAAGTTGGTTGCTTGAATGTTTTCCCATTTGTGTGTGTGTGTGTGTGTGTGTGTGTGTGTGAGTGATTACTGTATTGGCAGGGCTATAGGTAACTAAATCTAAATCTAAAACAAAAATTAAAAACATAAAAAAACATTTTTGTTACTTGAAATAAAATAAACGTTAACTGAAATAAAATAAAATAAAATATAAAAACTTTTTATTTCAGCTAGTTGACAAAGCAACATTTATCATTGTAATTTAGTTTAACTTGATATACTAAAAAATTAAAACTATATAGACATTAAAAATGACAAATACACAACAAAATTACTAAATGAAAACAGAAAATATAAAAATAAAATCTGTTTAAAATATTAATAAAAACTATAATACTAAATAACACTGTATTATACCACCTTTTTTGTGTTTATTTATTATAGTTTTTGAATTTTATTTACATTTACATTTAGTCATTTAGCAGACAATTTTATCCAAAGCGACTTAGAAATGAGGACAATAGAAGCAATCAAAAACAACAAAAGAGCAATAATGTGTATTTATCTATTATTATTTCATATTATTTATTTATTTATTGTTTCAGTGGAACTTCAACTTTCAGTGACATTTATTATTTAAGGCTTTTAAAACAGAAATTTTAGCCAGTTAACCGTATTGTCTCTTTTTTATATATATTGTTGTGTTTGACATTCCAGCTAGCTTTTTCTTTTAATCTCAATGTATAATGAAATTTTTATAATTATTTTCCCCCTCAACTCTAAACATTAATTCAACACAACAACAATACCTCTACAGCTCATGCATCGGCTGTTTTTTTTTACCCAGAGGGCAGTTCTCACCACCTGAGACGTGGCACCGCTGTCGTGACCCCGGCATCATGCAGTGGGCGGTAACACACAAGAAAGGGCTGTTGGTCAATATATAATGTTCATGCGTTTTCATTAATAAATATCACTGACTTCTAGACTAGTCTAGTCTGCCAATGTGTGTGTGAGTGGGTGGTAAGATGGTTTTTTAAATTATTACAGTAAGTCTTCCAATGAAACCATGTTTGACTGAGAAGTGAAGATTGTGTAGCCAGACATTTGACTAGCGGCATAAAGTCAGGTCCAGTTTGAAGCATGTTATTTTTTCTGACCAAGAATGGCCCACTTGGAACGTGTCATTAGGGGTGGGTCTGTTTGAAATAGTTGATATCACAATAATAATAGACTGATGTGGAAAAACCATATTATTGGTGTAAATTGTTTTTAGATGCACCGATTGACCGGCTATATTTTAATGGAAAATCTAATTTCTGCTTCTAGCTTATATCCTGCTAAAAGTGGCAAAGCGTGTCTATTTACTGCTAGAAAGATTTTAGACAGTTGTGAAGATGTTTGGAGTTTACAGTTAGACTCTACAGAAGATTGAAGCGCAGAAAAGATGGATGGCTGTTACAGACGATCAAAGGCAGAATGAAAAAAGGAATGACACAGCTGGATCAGGAAGGTGCGGAAAGCAAAAAAAAAAAAAAATCTACAGGAAGCAAGAAAAGATTGAGAGTCTTAAGAACAAAAATAAAGAAATAAATAAAACAAGCTGAAAGGTGCGTGACAGCAGCATACTGTGCAAAAAAATAAAAAATAATACAAACATGCCACTGCCTGACATGCCTTTAGATTTGATCTTCTGACACAGCTTGGAAAATCTGTCTAAAATGACGCGTCCTATCTCGCGTTAGTGTTTGATCGTCAGTTCAGAGACTATTATTAAAGTGATCTCTAAATGTCACACATCAGCTGCGTAAACTGAAGACGCATCAAGAACCGTATGAAAGAACGGCACACAGAATGAAAATATTTGGATGAGGATTAGTGTTTGTTGATATTCTTCAAACCTGAGTATTAAACTACTGCAAATAATTCAGCCTGAACCGCTTAGCATATAGACTCCATTCAGACTTTATTTTCTTTCCTTTTTTTATTGGTCGTAGTAGTAATCCTGATACTTTTTTAAGATATGTAAGAATTGACTTGCATTGTTTGCCATAACACATCATTGTAGAATTTGCATACTGAATATTCTTGTTGGTCTTTTTTGCGTACTAAATTATGATTCGTACTTTATTTCTTGCATCTTCTGTTATTGTTCCGAAATATTTATTTTTCAAACAAATGCTGACCTTTTGAACTTTCTTTTTCTTAAAGAATCCAGAAAAAACGTATCATGCTTTCCACAAAAAATATTAAGCAGAAAAAAACGATTTCCAACATTGAAAATATAACAAGAATCAATATTAATAATTGATGATAACTGAGCAGCAAATCAGCATATTAGAATGATTACCGAAGGATCTTGTGACACCAAAGACTGAAAATGTACGTTTGTCGTCACAGGAATAAATTCAATTTTTAAATATATTAAAATAAAAAATTGTCACATTTCACAATGTTTTACTCTATTTTAGATCTAATAAATGCAGACCTCTTTCAAAAACATTTAAAAAACTATTCCAAATTTTTAACGGGTTGTGTATTTAACTATATACAGATGCTGCCTTTACTTCTAACTTGCTATTATGGTGTGTATTGTTTCTAAGGGTAGAAACACATTTTACACAAATACAGACTCCAGTGCATGCAGCCTCAATGCATGCATTTTTGTTGTAATGAGTATTTCAACAACTAATTTGAACAAACCTCCTCAGAAAGGATTAAAATCTGACTGTAGAGGACAGATTACACTATAGTCATACTGAGAATATGACAATGTACTGTACTTTTTTATAAGTCATTTGTGCACTTATCAGAGTATCATTTATGCAGAATCAAAACCTATAACCTAAACTTACACAAACAATGCTGTTTCTTTTAAGAGAAGCAGATCTAGTTGAAACTGTTATTTAAAGAATATCATGCACACACACACACACACACACACACGATGGACTGACAGGCTGCTGGATGGGGTCTTTAACTTCACTCAGGCAGCCCACACACACCCCACATGCGCTTGGGTTGCATTGGCTCGCATTGCTCTCTCTCTGATTTACATCGCGAGCAGTGGACAGGGTGGTAGAGAAGAGGCTGCAGAGAGGAAATGGTCCATTTCTCCCGGTGCTTGGGAATGGAAACAGAGGAGCATATGTTGGGATTTGAAGAGTCAATCCATGAATAACCTGAAGCGATGTTTCTTCTCTCTCTCTCTCTCTCTCTTTCTGGGCAGGCTAGAAGTGCAGCAGAGCTGTGCGGGGAGAACTGGCTTCCCTAAAGTACCAGGCTGTAGTCAAAAATATTTACAGTGCCAGGAGGTATTCAGCGAAATATTCGAAAAAATTCGATATCGAGCTGACCTCTCACTGGGCATCTGATGCCTCTCTCGCTCTCTCCGTCTCTCGCTGCTGCCTCTCAAGCTGTTTAGCACACAATAACAGATTGCTTTAGCAACTAGGTTATGTATAGATTCCAAATATATACTGATGTGTTATTATTAATTGTCAACAAGGGTTTGACAGGAGACATGACAGTCTTGCATGTTTCTGCAACATTTTTAAAATTATTATGGTAAACTCGGCTGATGAAATCATGTCAACAGAGTAATGTTATCTAGCAGGCAAAGATGTGAATTTGTTTAAAATGTGATGTTAAAATTGTAAACGAGTAAGCAATTGTAAACGAGTAAGCAATATCAAACAGTTGATATAAAATTGATGTAATTGATATAAAATTAAATAAGCATTAATGTTGGAAGGGCAAGTCCAAATCTGAAATAATAGTCTAAAAAAATTTCCATAGTCATTTGTTTGATGAAATAAGGAACAGAACCATATATGGTCTAGATACTATTTCTTTTTTTGTTGTTGTTGGTTTTTGTTAGTAGATCATAGATTGTGTTCTCAGTGACACAGTAGCAGCATATTTACAAACAGATTCTAGCATTGTTTATAGCACTCCTAATAGACTCATGTGCATTAGTTTCTGATCTCGTTTTTAATCCGGTATTCATTTTTGGAATATGTTACAATTCCAGCTCTTATGATTGGGTTCAAGTTGAAGCTGAGGTTGTTTTAGAGCCGATGGCCACTAGAGGGCAGGACAGATCCAGACAGAAGAGATACTGCACACAGCACTGATGCATTTACTAGCACATTAAAGTTCAAAATCTTCACACAATCATCATTAAGCATTTAGTGAAAAGGGCTGCAAAACATTATTTAGGATGAAATGAAATCTGCTGAGGAAATCAGTGAAAAGAATAAAACAATTGTAAAAATAATTAATAGTTTGGAACATTCGCACATTGTGTGTGTGCGTGTGTGTGTGCATAGATAGATAGATAGATTAATCGTTTGACAGCACTAATATACATTTTAATTTTTTTATAGCAATCTTTTATTTACTTTTGGTTGGGGTGTAAGTTAGAATTAGCTTATTAGGTTTAGATGAACACAGTTGAAGTATATGGTGTGTGTGTGTGTGTGTGTGTGTGTGTGTGTGCGTCTGAGAGATTTTTCCACAGATTGCCAGGGAGGAACAGATGTCTCACACACACACACACACATACACACATTTACAAACACAGCAGATTTCTGTCAAGTAATATTACAAGAATTGGCACTTGAACTATGAAGGCAAAAAAAGCCTCACTATACGCTAATTATATTATTAATATTTGAATGTGACATATGTCAGTAAAATATATTTGAACAAGCAAAACACAAATTTGTCTCTTTGCACTATGAGTAAAAATACTGCAGGTGTTAAAAGTCAGTTTGAAATGAAAATTAATAACTTTCTACGCTCACATTTCTGCACTTATGGTGAACCGTTCATTAGTGCATGCTATTCCAAAGAAAAAGTATGTTAATCTTCATAATATTTTATAATAGCTTACCCCGCCTCTGAAACGTCTTTCTATTTAGCCTTTTTTTTAAAACCCATCCCCACTTTTCACAATCCAATCAATGCATCAATTCCGGTGGAAAAAAATATCCCACCCTACTTTTTTCCTGTTGAAAATCCAGTTTTATTTGTAAAGACTACTAAATTAAAGGAAAGTGCATAGAAATAATCTCACTGTTAAATTTTAAGATATTAAATACTTCTTTTACCACCTAAATTATTATTTTTTTGTGTTTTTTCTTCAATCGTACATCAAGCATATTTTTCTATGGAAAACGGATAAAAATTCTGGCTTTTCTCTTTATTTATTCCAAACTTAACAGTTATTATTTATATCATGCTATATATAACATTTTGTTTGAATTGCACACATATAGAGCTGAGGTTTCTCCTCTCTTTGCACTTGCATTAGCTTTTATCACAGCTATTGTTATTATTCTGTATTTTACTTGAATGTCTTCAAAACATGACAACTGCCAGAACAACAAGACTAATGTATTCGGTGGCAGCCGAGGGAAGGAGAGGGATTGTGAAGTGTGCAGTGAAGTGAAACATGAAAGGTTCCAGACAGGATGTGACACAGTGTCGTTCGGCTCGGCGCAGATAAAAAGCCCCTTCTCTCCCCAAAACCCCCCGCAGCACTGCCTCCGCACAGCGGCCCCCCAAAATCCTCCTCGCCATTAAACGCTTTGTTTTTTGAACATCTCTCCAGATCCAAAGCGAGAAAAGTGCGAGATGACAGCTGATCTACACGTGTAAAACACGCCGTCGCTGTTATGGAGAGCTACAAACGCGTTGCTCGCTGTGTCTTTACCTCCCCTTTCTCTCAGAGCCTGTGGTGTCTCGCATTGGTGTCCTTCACCAGTTGATTTATGGTCCGGCGCTCTGGTTTGTCACACCACAACAGGGGACTATCGTCAATGGCAGCGTTTCATTCTCACACCGTGGCCTAACCAGACACAAGTTTCCAGCCCCAAAGTAATTTGTCTGTTCACACTGAAAGCAGAAACATTAATGTTTAATATACAGTTATATGTTCAATATTGTGTTCATATTCTTTTATCCAATACTTGCATTCTAACTCTTGCCAGATTATTTAAGCTTGTAAGCAATGGAAGCTTATTTTCTCAGAAGATTTTTTTTCTCAGAATTAGAAGTTTATATATCACAATTGTGATTTGTTAATTTCAAGATGTAAAATCAGAATTTTAAGAAAAAGGCAGAAATATGAGATGTAAACTCGCAATTACGCCTTATATATTTGACATCTTGAAATGAACAACTCGACGACTCAAAAAAGTCTGAATTGCGAGTTGATAATTGTGAGATGCAACTCAGAATTCTGAAAAAAAGCCAGAAATATTTTTCAAATATTTTTTGAAAGAAGTCTCTTATGCTCACCAAGGCTGCCTTTATCTGATAAAAATACAGTAATACTGTAATATTCTGAAATATTTGTACCATTTAAAATAGCTGTTTTGTATTTATATATTTTGAGATGTAATTTATTCCTGTGATCAAAGCTGAATTTTCAGCATCATTGCTCTTCAGTGTCACATGATTCTTCATAAATCATTCTAATATGCTGATTTGCTCCTCAAGAAACATTTTTTATTATTATCAATGTTGAAAACAGTTGTGCTGCTTCATATTTTTTGCAAACTGTGGTTTTCGGGATTTTTTGATAAACAGAAAGTTCAAAAGAACAGCATTTTATTTGAAAAATAAATCTTTAGTGACATTATAAATGTAACGAATGTCACTTTTGATCAATTTAATGCATCTATACTGAATAAAAATATGAATGAATTCTTTTTAAAATCATACTGACCCCAAACTTTTGTATGGTAGTGTATCTTTTTTGCAGAGTAGATGATTATTTTCAAACAGGTTTCCAAACGCTCTTCCAGGTCTGCCATTGGTCAGATAACGGTTAGTCCCGGCCCAAACGCACGCCATTGGTTGAGTCAGTGTTGCTGTGTCGGCTGTTTGTGATGCTCAGGTCAAACCAGCGTTCTAAAACCACCACAGTGTTACAAGTTTTAGTGCGATCAACCTACGAAAGTCTTATGTGTCTCATATTAAGCTGGTATGGGAGAGAGTGTTTTAACAGAAAAAATATAACACACTTGAGCTTTAATTGCATTTTTTATTTCTCATCACGTGTTTATTTCCAGCGCTGCAGTAAGTTACCTTTGCTCTGCCCGTTCAGGGCGCATTCACTCGTATATTTGTTTACCCAGAACTTCTCCTTTCATACGAGGGCGCGAAGGAAGGCTAGAGCCGAGTAGTCCTCCGCGTCCGACTCCTCTCACTGTGGCCCTTGTTACAGGACGAGTTAATTGAATTAGAGTTCACTTCGTCCGTCCAGATGCTCCTCGGAGGGAAAACACAAAGTGTTGGTGCAGGTGTGTCCGTGTTAACACTTATTTCCATTAAAGATCTCCATTGCGGCTCTCGGCCTCGCGGCAGACGGGCAGATTTGTCTTTGTAAACATTCTCCGGACATTATTCTGATGGCGGCTCCATTCAGGAAGATTACACTCTGACCTTGGTGCATATCGGCCTATTGATACAACCGTGGAAAGTCCAGGGTTGCTTGCGTGTTCAGCGCGGAAGGAGAGAAGTCGGAGAGAAAAGATACGAGATCTGTTGATTTCGTCTCGGATATGGACACAGTTAGAACGGCCCTGACCCTTCGTTGCCCGCACCTTTTAGTCTCCGCCTAGAGTGACTGCGCCTCACAATAGTGTAAACGGACATCACAATAGACGCTTGCCCTGCGCACACTAATGCATTCATCTGTGGAAAGAATCTGAACCTCCGTGGCTTTTTTCTAGTAGCCAAATTGTGTAATACTGAAAGATTAGCTTTGAAAGAGATTCTCTATTAAGAGCGAAGAAGAAGTGTTGATAGCTTAGGGAAGCGTGCAATATTTCTTATCGATAAAGCTTTATGCGGCTTTTAAGCGAATGAGAAAAACCTGTTATTGTTTTGTTCGCCACCAGGATCCGTTTTCAGAAAGAAGTTCTCAGCACGCCGCGCACCCAGTGCCATTAGCTGGAGTCTCTTAAACGACCTGGTCGTCTGGAATTGTGAAAGTGAAAAATTCATAACAGATATCCCAACAAAAACAGCTGCAAGCTTAGAATGACACATAGGAAATAGATTATTGATTCTTATTTATGGCTTTGATGCTCTGTGTGTGTTTGTAATTTGTATTTCAGTTTCTGTTTTAGGATACACAGGGCTCCTATACAAACATGGAAAACATGGAAATATAAAGGAAATTAATTAAAATTTTTATGGTTTGCTTTATTTTTCTCTCCCATCTGCTTTAGACCTGAGGAATCTGGGAATTAGGTAAATCTTAAAAAAAAGAAAATTTTATCATTATTTTATTTATATATTCATCCATTCATTCATTCATTACTGGAGTATTTGTCTCTTAAACTGAAAATGGCTGTTTATTTTATTTTATTTTTTAAATATTTAAAAATATATATATTTATTCAGTTTTTATATTTTTGTTTACTTAAGGATTTTTCTCTTAAAGTGAAAAAATTCATCTTAAATATCCAACTTAGAATTGTCTTACAGATTATAAGATGCTTAGAGGTTATCCGTTCTCTTTTGATGTTTTCATATTCCATGTTTTTATATTTATTAGATTTTTTCTATAATTGAGCGCTTTTAAATTCACAGTCTGGCACTGATTATGACTAATAAGCAGCTAATGTACAGTGTAAAGCTCCTAAACAGTTTAAGTGCAACTGTAAACTGTTACTGTGCATTAAACACACATACTGTACTTTTTGACTCATTACCTCAATTTCGCTTTGCATACTGACACATTTATCTGTGTTTAGTTGGCTTATTCAATATGTGCATGTCTTTTGTGAATGTCTCTTTACATTTTGACAGCAGGACTGGAGAAAAACAAAAGGAAATATGGTTTTCTGATGTTGTCAGAGTTTTATAATTTGCCCAAAAAGTTGATTTTTGATAGTTGGTAGACCTACACTTAAATCCTCCCTTAACATTACATCTGGCAAAGATGACATCAGGATTTGTGTTTCTTTTTTTTTCTATGGCTATGGACATTGACTATGTTTATTTTTAATGCAACCTATACATCAAGGAAGGAAATCAGTTAGGGACTTAAAAATCTTTGTATTTGCTTTGGGATTGGCGTATTTTGAGTTGGCCGAGTTTAGATTCGCCATCTGTCTTTTGTCAGAACTCTGTTTGTTGAGTCCTTGTGTGGAGTAGAAAAATCATGGCAATTCATTGATCAAAAGTGTGTGAACACTTCCTACATTTTGTAAACAGTAAAGCACTCCACGGTTTAACCTCAATCCCATTCCCTTCCAGGGAAATGAGTTATATGCCATGCTTTACTGCCTAAATCAGTGGCCCACTAGGATTGTATGGTCATTTTTGGTTATGAATGAAATGCACTGGCACATTGGCTCGCGCTCAAACCCCTGGAGTGGCGAGTGATCCATCGTATTGCATGCAAAGGGCTGTATGGCATACGCATTTAACATGTGACACGTTTTGTTCAATCGTCAAATATTGAGCCTGACAAGATCCCTCATCGATATCAGTGTCCAGCGGCTCTTTCTCCAGACTGATAACCTTTGACACCGTGAGCACTCACTCAATTGCGAGGTGATTCGTCAGCCAACTGCGAGTGGATGTATTGTATAGAAGTGAACACATTAAAGGAAACGTTCACCCTAAAAAATGATAATTGTGGTTCTAAACCAGTGTTATACAAAAGGAGATTTTAAAATGTCTCCCTTTTCTGAAAAACATTACAATACAAGGGTGTTTCTGCAACTACGGGCACTTTTGACTCTCCAAAATGGAAAAAAATCAACCCCTGTGAATTTTAATTTTAACCATCAGAGTCTGTAATGCATATAAAAAGATCAACAAAATTGCATGGAGTCATTAAGATTTTAATCTGGAACATGTTTATTTTTTATGTTTTTCAACTCTTCTTACAAAACGTCCTTACCGCAATGGTACAATAACGTTCATTATATACATTTTTCTTTTTTAATTTCTATAAAAATGTAATATATTTCAATAGCTTTTTCAAATTTTGTGCAGTTTTGTAAATTCTGATATTAAAAAATAATACACACTAAAGATAACATATTTAGCTTTTTATGACAGATGTTGCAGTTTCAATGTGTAAATCATCTCAACTTAAGTGTTAAAATATTTCTTTTGCAAATAAAAATATGAAAAAAATAAATAATAATAAAGCAGAGCTGCGGTAAGCTTGTGTCGGTAAGGACACAATGTTAAAGTGCCATGAAATCAAAAACAGGCTACTGTAGAGAACAACAGTAAAAGAAACAGAAAACATAGACTGAATATTTGTAATTTAATATACAGTAAACCTTGAACTTGTCTCTACCGCAACACCTAAATTTGCTGCGGTAAAGACATGTTGCGGAAATGACATTTTTGCTAATATTGCAGCTAATTGGCAGCTAGCAAGCTACATTAGTTTTGACTCTTAGCATCTTAATATACATGAATTAAACAGTAATATACATTTATTTTTCAAATGTAGTTTGAACAGTACAGAATTACTAAGCTTTATGGTAAGGACACACAATAAATACTGACACAGAAAAGATGATATTTACCTTATATTTTTGGGATCTTGTGAGTGAGGTAGTGAGGTAACCCAATCTGTCAGCAATGTGCTCATGTGCTAATTTCTGTTTCCATAGAAACTAGACTTGTTTGTCTTTGATAAAATGTCATAATAAAAGCTTTTTTTCATTGTTGCAGTAAGGACTCAAAAGTGTGGGACAGGCACATTTAGTTGAAATAATCATAAAAATGATCAGTAAATAATACAAAAACATTAAGATGCTATAAATTAATATGTATATTAAACAATTCCATTTGAAATAATGTCAAATTGTAATTCAATTAGCTTATTTTATGTATCTCAACATTGTGACCAGCGTTGTGGGACATGAACAAAAATGGTGTTTGGACCTATACATGCTTCATAATTTTATATTAAATCACATTAATCATTAATTATATTTTTTGTCAAGGTGTGTAATGACACTGTGAATATATTTATAAAGCATCATATGACAAATTTGAACATAAATCAAAAATTTCACTGCTGGGACTGAAAAGTGCCTGTAGTTGCAGAAACACCCACAACAGCAATCAAGAAGAACAAAAGTGAATCGTCAAAGAGCCAACCGTTTCTGGCTCTTTGACTTGCTTTTGTTTCTCTTTTGTATGTCACCCTGGATAAAATAATCTGCTAAATTAATGTATGTAAGTATGAAATGACATGATAATTTTTTTATGATTTTAACTGTTTAGTGATATGTGTCGGGTCCCCGCTATAATAGCAGCAACATTCACAAATGTTTACAGAACAAGCGGGAACCCAGTGTGCCTGTAGTTTTCTCTATTTCTGTTTTATCACGTGATAGAAAGTCTAAGGCCTTCTCAAGCCGTACGGCTGACTCATCTAATCTCTCTCTCTCTCTCTCTCTCTCTCGTCCCTTTGTAGGCTGAAAGATGTTCTCCTCTGTGAAGGCCTTTGAGGGGCAGCATTACTCCAACCTCAAGAGGCAGTGTCTACAGAGTGAACGTCTGTTTGAGGACCCACTGTTCCCTGCCGTTGATGACTCCCTCTTCTACCTGGGTAACAGGATCGGCCGTGTGCACTGGAAAAGACCCGGGGTCAGTGCTCAGAACTCAAGTCTCACAGTTCTTCATTTAACAGATAGCATAAAAGATGGGATATACAGTAGGTCTGCACTGCTTGTTGGAAAGAGATTGATTTTACTTTGTTAAACCTTTAAAACAGAACCTTAAAGATTAACACATTCAGTTTCTTTTAAAGTTAATCTATTTACATTTCAAGTTAAGTCAGCTGTGTTTGTATAGTGCTTTTCACAATGCATATTGTTGTAAAGCAGCTTCATAGAAATGCGTTGTTTCAATGTTGTGATCACAATGTTTTTATTTTTTTATTATCTAATTATTTTATTATATAAATAATGTAAAATATAAAATAATAGTAGCCAACATAATACATAAGTATATAGTCTATGTACTTTACATAATATAGTTTCAGGTCTCTGGTATCCAGTCTCTTTCATCTAACACACTTAAATACTTAAATGAGTATTTCATGTCCACATACATATTTATTTATTTTTGATTGAAGATAAAACAGCATAGGTACAGAATAGGATTAAGGGATCTAAAATATGGTCATGAATAAGGCATTAATATGTGGTAGTAATATGCATGCGTAATAATAGTGAGAATTGTAACTCATCTGTTTAGCTGTGCATTTATTGAATGAGCACTGTGCTATGTCAGAACTGATTGCACTATATTTTATGTATAATCATTTTCTATTCTTAACTGTTTTAAATTCATTTTAAACCTCTTAAATAAATTTTAAAATAATTTTCAAAGTTTTTAAATTCCTTGTTTTATTCTTTTCTTTTATGTAAAGCACTTTGAATTACCATTGTGTATGAAATGTGCTATATAAATAAACTTGCCTTGCCTTGTTCTTTTAAAGGGCCACTTCACCGATTTTCAGTCAGCTTTGTATAATGTAAGTTGTGTACTCTTTCTCCATGTTACCTGCACCCAGATACCCCAATTTATTTGTTGTCAAAAGTTATTTTGTGTCATCTGGTGGACTTTTGCTGACAAATAAATGGGGGAAAGAGCACACCTACCAACATCTAACAATACAAAGCTGGTTAAAAATAAGCAGAGATGTTCTTAAACTGTACATTTCTAATCAAATTGCAACAGTTTATCTTGTGATCTGTAACATTTAAATCTATATAAAGATCTCCACAGTGTCTAATGTGGGTTTTTTTAGTGCATGTATAAAATGCATTTATTCTATTGTCTGC
>NW_015658752.1:706857-713529 GCF_001515625.1 Sinocyclocheilus rhinocerous | reverse complement strand
AAAAAAAAAAAAAAAAAACCCTGCCATCTGTGGTTGACAGAACTTCACTAAAAAAAACAACAACAAATGGTTCAATTTTACCAATTGAACTTAAAGTTAGAATAAAACTGTACATTTTCATTTGTAAAATAATATAGCATAAAGGAACCAATTAATAGGTTTCTATTGCAACATTTTTACAGTCTTTTATCTGTTAAAAATTACGTTCATTGTGACCAGCATCTGTGATTCAACCCATTTGTCATCTTTACTTTGCTAGTCTCCATGCATGCTGCCATTCTCAAGCACACTTCCTCCCACAGATTGGGCATGTTCCCAGATTGTGGTGGGATTTGAATTAATGAACATAATCTTGGAGCAGCTGTATTTATAAGGCTCATTCCTGTGGATTCTCTCCGCCAGACAAACAGCAGGACATTGACACGCCTATTATGACTTCAATACCTACTTAATTTTCCGGCTTTTCTTTCTTTACAGATTCCCCAAATTAGACCCATGAAGTGAACATTGATTTAGGCTGAACTAACAAACTTGAACGTCCGACAACAAGGCTCGTTATCAATAACACACGATGCACAATGGCGCGCTTGCAAAATCCCCCGACGAGAATCTAAAAAGCTTATTAGGATTTAAATGAGCTTACTCTAACGAACAGATATGATGCTTCCCAATTAGTGCGAAAGCAAATGCTCTTTTCCCCTTCTGTGCAAACGCTAAGATGATTTTTATTGACCCAACTTTGATCCCTGAGATTAAAGAGGAAGCGGGATAGCTGGTAGAACGGTGATTCCTCAGGGTCACGGAGTTTGCAGAATGAAAGAAATCACGTCTGCTTTGAGCGTTGCATGAGTTTGTTCATTCAGACATTTGAAAGGTACTGTCTATGCAAGTGAGTATTTTTTTTATTAGCAAGTCTTTTTCAGGAATGGAGACACTGTTGATGTTTAGATGGGAATGCAAGCTTATTGTTTACTTCATGCACATTGCATACAAATAGTTTTCTTTAAATACAGTATGTGCAACAGTTGCCTTTTTTAAATTGCACAGTTTGCTACAGTGTTGCAACATGACCTCATCAGTAGTGATGTCAGTTATCATCTGAGAATTTAAATGATTGATTTGACATTTTTAAATTACATTCTGTATTTAAAAATGTTAGATTTTTTTCAGTCAGATGAAGTAAACGCTTGTCAAGAAAAACGATTTTTTCATTTGTTATCTGAGTATTGCATGCATACAAACAGTATGCATATTTTACACAATATATGTCCCCCTTTACTTCAGGAATTGTAAGAATAGTAGTGCTATTTTAAACATAGCATGTGTGTGTTTTCTCACTTATTGATACTAAATGTAATTGCTCGGTGCATTTCTGGAGCTTTTTGCTTTTGTTTACATGGCAACACCATCTGTGTGCCGTCTTGCACATGCTTTGGCATTTGATGCAGCTGTTGTGCAACAGGAAAGCGTTCCTGTCTGCAAACAATTTTATTCTGTCTTTTTCTCTTTAGAGTCAACATTAAACACCATTTCAGCACATTTTTTCTTGTAATTTAAAGAAATAGTTCACCCAAATATGAAAAAGTGCTGAAAATGTGCTCACCCTCATGTCATCCAAGATGTAGATGAGTTTGTTTCTTCATCAGAACAGATTTGGAGAAATTTAGCATTACATCACTGATTCACCATTGGATGCTCTGCAGTGAATGGGTGCCGTCAGAATGAGAGTCCAAACAGCTGATAAAAACATCACAATAATCCACACAACTCCAGTCCATCAATTAATATCTTGTGAAGTGAAAAGCTGTGTTTGTACGAAACAAATCCACCATTAAGACATTTTTAACAGTTTTCAAACTGTTGCTTCTGGCTAAAATATGAGTCCTCTGTATGTAATATAGCTTTCTCCAGTGAATGAGGAGAGAAATATGCACCGAGCAAAAACCATCCAAAACAGTTTTTAAAAAAAATATGTAAGATGATTTTGACATGAGAACATCATGGGGGATGGACTTATTCACTGGAGGAAGCATTATTATGAATTATGGACTCATATTTTTGGCCAGAAGCAATGGGTTAAAGTTAAAATGCCTTAATGATAGATTTGTTTCTTACAGACAGCTTTTTGCTTCACAATATGTTAATAGATGGACTGGAGTGGTTTGGATTATTTGTGTATTATTGTGATGTCTTTATCAGCTGTTTGAACTCTCATTCTGACGGCACCCATTCACTGCAGATGATCCACTGGTGAGCAAGTGATGCAATGCCAAATTTCTCCAAATCTGTTCCCATGAAGAAACAAACTTATCTACATCTTGGAAGGCCTGAGGGTGATTAAATAAAAATTTTTGGGTGAACAATCCCTTTATGATATACATTCATAGCCATAGCCATGGCAGTAATTCCAGCCATAGATTACATGAAGAAGAACATATTCTTGTGCATGCGGACTCATCTACATTCTAATCTTTACATAAACTCAGATGTAATTTCCAAAGTTTTCCCCTCTGACAAAAAAAAAAAAATGTATATATTCATCCTCGACTCAATTGATGGTGTTTGGCTGATAGCGCTCTTTTGGGGTGTAGGGCGCTGTTTTCCTCATATCTGAAGAGAGTTGTTATTAGAGGCTCCACAGAATGGAGCAGTCCTCTGTGAAGTGGAGCGCTACTTGAGACATGGATAGCATTTCAGAGCTATTGACAGAGAGCGTTTTCGCCCCAAGAGCTCAGGGCCTCTTCAGTCGCAGCCATCGGCACCCTAAACACCACAGAGAATCGATTCTGTACAGCCGTGGAGCTGTTGTGCTTTCTCTCTCTCTTTATCTGTGTTTTTTGTTTCAAGATTACTCATTCATTTAGTGCTGGAATAAACGTGACTGTATCAGGCAGGGAAATCGTACAGACCTCAGATTTAATGCAGAAGTGGCAGGTGTGACTGATGATATGTAGACATAATATGTGTGTGTACTTTGTGTTTGCTGTGTGACTGTAATGGGTAAAAGTAGTGGTTGAGTCTTATAAATTGAGTTTATTTGCATGGTGATTTGATATTCTGAACGGTGTCTGAAACTTTGTACTACGAGCACTTCTCGTGTTTATTTGCCTCTTTATGATGAATCGCTTGTTGTATTCCTAATTTGTAAGTTGCTTTGGATAAAAGCATATGCTAAATGAATAAATGTATATGTTCAGTTGTCTTAAGAAGTAGATTTAAACATTCTTAATGAAGGCTTGCATAATTATGCAGATTTGTGTTTATTTGACCCCAAATGGATCCATTTCATATAAGAGCATTTTAGCTAAATGCAGGGTCTCGGATGTATTTTTACAAGTTTTAATAAGGATTTAAATTACTTAAAAGAGTTATCAGTTTGTAGCTAAGTATATAATTCAATTAATTATCCAAAAATGCCAATTAACAATTAATGGTTATTTAATACACAAACCAACTGGATGTTGTTTTCCCAGAAAATAATTTATGTATACTGTAAACTTGATTTAAATTCACTATACTGTGACCATACATTTTGGTCATAATATGATATGATACTGTAAATATGAGGTAGTTTGGGATATGGCAAAATTCAGTTGTCAAATGTCAATGGGCTCTTAAATTGTGAAAAATGTCACACTGCAAAAAATTACTTCTTAAAGAGATTCCGATCATTTACTCACTCTCAATTTGTTTTAAACCTGTATGAATTTCTTTCTTCTGATAGATATTTTAAAGAATGTTAGAAACCAAAAAGTTGCTGGTAGCCATTGATTTGCACAGAATTTTTTTCCATACTATGTAAGTCAATGGCTGTTTGATAACCATTCTTCAAAATATCTTCTTTTGTGTTCAACACCTAAAAAGAAATTCATACAGGTTTGGAACAACTTGAGGGTGAATAAATAATAACAGAATTTTCATTTTTGGGTGAACTATCCCTTTAATTCATATTTTGATTGTTTTTCAGTTTAAAAATATCTACAAACCATTAATATATGTATTTGACAATGTGATGTGTGTATTTTGTCTTACTGCACTGACAGTAAAAGAAACATTAAAAACGAGTGGAAACAAATCCACCAGTGCAGAAAGACCAAATGCATTTATATTCAAGATACAATCTAGGAAAACAAGTCTGTTTTGCTTCTTCAGTAAATGTATTCTGTTTTAAGGATTTCTAAATATTTGAACTGGAAAACAAGGCAAAAATACTGATTTTCTGCAGTGCACAGAACTTTAGAAAAGAAGTTTTTTCTTTCTTTCACTCCCACCTCCGTGACTCCAGTGATTTTCGAGATTCAGGGCATAAAAATTCCGAGCGCGGAACGTGAAGTGATATGAATTCAGCACCACGCAGACAACGGAATAATAACATTAATGAAAATTTTACATTGACTAAAAGTCAGAGTTCCCCCTTCATTAATTTTAAAGTCGCTCTCTCTCAGACTTGGAAATGTGTTCGGACAGCCGGCTCTTTGCTCAGTCTCAGCGTGGCCTCGCCAAAGACTCCGAGAGCCCACCAACGCTTTCCATGTGTCGCTCATCATTTTCAAACATGACGGCGGCCGCTGACCTTTCGGCTCTATCTGGAGTTTACTTTTTGTTCTCCCACTCCACTGAAGTCGTATCTATCACAAACTTTAATTCCATATTTTATCCCCTCAAATGTATGGTGGGCGTTTTATCATCATCGCTCAGCCGTGTGTTGATGCCTCGCAGGGGGCTATTTAGGAGAGTTTAGTGCTAAACAGCACTCATTTCCTCTGTAATAGATGCTACAAAGTTGCGGTTTTCCAGAGGAAAAAAGCATAATTATCAGAGAGATTTGTTGTGTGGGATGGATCTTCCTACTACACGAGTGCTGCACATGCGTGAAGGTGAACAGGTTAATGCGGCAGATGCTTTGTGGATTGCGCTCACGCGTTTGACGGTGCGAACGTAAAGGCTTGAAGGAACACGTGTGGCCTGTGATCAAGCAGTCCTGGAAGACGGCGGTGGAAACGGAAATTAATATCAAAACAGTCGCTAAACCAGCGTTGTTGTGCTAACCTTTGTGTTAGCTGATAACGTGACATGCAAATCTAAGCAAGGTTCAAAATTAACTTTTTGTCACAGCTGCCAATGAGGAAGTGAAGTGAGTGGAAAAAATATAGATATTTTTTTTATAGATGAGCGATGCATTTTGGAATTAAAAGTATGCAACAGAGAATCATAAGCATATATATTTTTAATTGCATATATATGTAATAAAAATATATATGCTTATGATTTGCATAAAATATATATAAAATATATGTTGCATAAATGATTGTGCACATACATAATTGTGTGTGTGTCTATATATATATATATAATATATATATACTTATATATTTTATGTAATATTTAGATTATGATATTATTAAAATTATATATATATATATATATAAAATGTTATATTCAATATATTTATATTACATTTTAATATTTTTATGAAATACAATTTTTATATTTTGTCATTATTAGAGATTATTAATAGAAGGAATACTCCATGTAAACGTGTCATTACAGGAAAAAAAAATATGTGAATCATTTGCATCAGTGAATGTAAGATTAAATTGGCTTTCCAAAGCCAATTTACTACAAAATAAGTAGTGAGTTGGTGCCTGAATGTAACATAAGATGCATATGATCCATATCAAACAACTAAGGTTGTGATATCTATTTCTTCACATTGTGTCAGATCTAGAAAGAAGAAAGAATTACATTTGGGAAAGTATTTGGTTTAGCCCTGAATAAACACGACTGATCTGCCTTGAAGTGCAATAGAGTTTAAGCTGTATGGTGAGAGCTTACCGCATGTCCTCTTCTCTCTCCCAGAGGACACTGGGTAATCGCCGTCGCTGTCTGCCTGACATGGCCGGGGAGCAGGAGGAAAATGGTAAAAGTTGAAGCGTTGGTATTAGACGCCAGGTGCAATGTTTAATCTGTGTATCTAAATCCCTGAAATCCACTGAGCCTGCAATTAGATAAATAACACAGTCAACCGCTAGAATAGTTAGTTGACAGATCAAGGACTTTGTTTTCTCTTTGTGTCCTTTATGCAGCAGGCCAGACCATCAGCTAGACCGAAATACTCCTTTGTCTGAGCAAAACCACCTTCCTCCTTTAGAAGTTCATTCATGAGAACAGTCCCATTTGTTAAAAAAATTAAAAATACTGTAATGAAGAATGATTTTCATGACTTGTTTCGGTACTTGAATGCCTGTATTCTTTCACCGTTATGGACATGGGCAACATTTGACTCTTGAGTCAGGGGGGGCAAGAAAAAAATAAAAATAAAATATATATATATATATATATATAAATGAAATAAATAAAAACTAAAGATTTTTTTTTTCCGATGTAAGCATCAAAACAATGCCCTACCATATTGCAATGCATCAAAGCAGTCAATCCAACACAGTCAAGAATAATTTAAAGAGGTTGCCACCGTTTAGTAAACTGTGTAGCTTTGGCTCTTGCTGCTGACTTGAATGGTGATGCTTCTTGTTTGTCAGTTGATGGCCTTTCATATTTAACCAGAAATGTGCACGCTGCTTTTCTGATGCTCACTGAAGTTTTCTGTGTCTTTTTCCCGTGTCACTTGAAATGTTTCCGTTTTGAATCGTTGTTACCAAAGGCGAGACACGT
>NW_015658752.1:705709-706760 GCF_001515625.1 Sinocyclocheilus rhinocerous | reverse complement strand
ATCACTAAAAAGCGTCACTCATCTTCGTTCATCACGATCTTACAAAGTTCCGTTATAATCAATGAAGCTCTCTAAACTGCACAATGAACCTCTTATTTACATCACGTCTGCACTTAGTCATGAGATGATTCACGAGCGTTAAAAACTGCGGCGCTTTCAGCGGTGAGTGAATTCTGACAAAACGTTTCTGATTGGCCATTGCGTTCAAGAAATCAACAGATATGTCTGTGATTGGTTACATTGCTCAATGCTGCAAAAACACGGTGAGGGTATTTAGCGCTTGGCTCACATCAGGGATTTCATTACTAACAATTGGGGGGGTGCACTCTGAAAAAAAGGTACAAAAGCTGTCACTGGGGTGGTACCTTTTCAAAAGGTACACTTTTGTGCCTTTTAGGTACTAATATGTACCTTTATGGATGCTTTAGGTACAAAGGTGATCCTTTTGAAAAGATACCACCTCAGTGACAGCTTTTGTACCTTTTTTTCTGAGACTGTACTAGATAGAAAATCAGTGTTCCCAGACTATATTTGTTAATCTGGGATGTAACATGTTTTTGTCTGTCTTTCACAAACCATTTCCTGTTTCCATATCCTTTCATCTCCCATTTGACTACATTGTGGAAGTGAAACGGGTAGCGGATGGCATTTGGCTGAACCAGATTAACTTCCGATTCCCTCCGTCTCGCTGTGTCTCTTTTTCTGCTTCATTGTTTTTGTCTGTCTCTTGTCCTCCCCGGTGAGAAGCAGCGCTGAACTCTTCCCATCCTGTGTTTTAAAGCAGCTTAAGTGCTCCTCCATGCCGCTGATTTCCTTGCAGGCCTTAAGAAGTGATCACCTTCCCGCAATGCCCTCAGGATTAAACAGGCCAGGCCCGTCCTCTCCCCGTGCTTCGCCCCTACCTTTGTAGTCAATGAAAGACTAACTAGAAAAGAATGAGGAGATGGGAGAATCAATCTACTGGAAGCCTCCCCACAGTTTTCTCATCACTTCTTGTGTCGCGTATCCTCTCTGTCCATAACGGGGAACAAGAACAAACTCAGTATGTGGG
>NW_015658752.1:700564-704679 GCF_001515625.1 Sinocyclocheilus rhinocerous | reverse complement strand
TGTCTGTCTCTCTCTCTCTCTCTCTCTCTCTATATATATATATATATATATATATATATATATGATTTCATTCACTGTGAAGTGTACATTGGTCAAAATAAGGTATAATTATGCTGCAGGCTTCTGTTGGAACAGCCTTTGTGTTGAAGGTGCACCTATGATGCCTTAAAATGCTGCCTATGTAGTCAGCTCACTGCATGTTGGAACGGAGCCACAATGAAAGAGTTTTAAGGCTGAGGCTGAGGCGATCACAGATTAATCACTTATTTTTAAGGGGGCTGAGATGAAGTTGAGTCTGGAATGGCCTGCGTTGGGCCGTACGTCTCATTTGTCAGTGTATATATTTGTTTGGTTTTGGAGCTCTGTGCGATTCTGCTGATGGCACATCAGGCTGTGAGGACTGGAACCACCTCAGCAGTATTGTATTTGAATCAATGATTCAGTTTTGTGCTGACACTCTGAGGAATCCTTACTTTGACAGTCACTCCCTTCTGTTAAACCCTCGCTTTAAGATATAAGGACGTTCTGGAGGGACCAGAGACTCACTCACACTTCCATGAGGCCTTCAAGAGTCAGAAGCATGATTACGAGTTACACACACATAAATGACAAAGTGAAGTTGTATTTACCAATGGGGAAAGGAAACTGAGAGGTTTGAAAGGGGTGTATGGAAGTGAATGGGTTTTTGTTTTTAGTGATGTATTTCAATAAATGTTAAGATGGTGTGAATGCAGCAGTTGACTAATGGGAAGTTTTTTGGTTTGTTTTATGAAACTTTCCACAAAACTCCTAAAGAGATCAATATATTTAACTTTTTTAGTAAATGATCAGTGAACACAGATGCTTAACCTTCAGAAAGTGTTGATTGTCAAGCTCAGGTGGTCAAACTAAATATTATATGAGCTTATTTATTTAAGGTTTATATCTGGTGGGTGTTCAAAATGAATAAAATATAACATTAAATAAAATGTTATGATAAAAACATTATATTTCTAAGTCATTCTTTACAGAAATAAACAAATGTCTTATCAAAAATAGAGATTTAAAAAATGAATAAAATATGAAAAAAAAAATGGTAATGTATTTTCAGATAGAGAGATAGGAATGCTAACATTGAGGTTTTTAAAGGGGTCATATGATGCGATTTCAAGTTTTCCTTTCTCTTTAGAGTGTTACAAGTTGATTGTGCATAGATAAGATCCCTGAAGTTGCAAAGACTAAAGTCTCAAAACCAAAGAGATATTCTTTATCAAAGTTAAGACTCTGCCACGCCCCCCTAAAACGGCTCGTTCTAACACGCCCCCACATATCTACCTCACTATGTGGAAATATTAGCATAATGCGCCCAAATGTGCACGCAAAGAAAGAAGGCGTGGCAGTTAGTGTTGAAGCAGCCATGTCAGGGAGACGCTATGTGTTTCTAGGCGAAAGCAAAAGCACTTTATTTGGCCTTCCAGAAGTAGATGCATTTAGGAATCTTTAAGATCACTTACAACAGAACAGCAATGCATTTTATGGACGACCGTTTCATGAACCTAGGAGAGGAGATAATTCTGACTTTGCTATGACAATCTGGCGCTTCTGAATCAGCTACTGTAAGTATGTTTTGTTATTAGTTTAAGTATTTGCTATTGACTGTTCAAATGCAGAGTTTTGCGCATCATGTCTGTGTGTGTGTGAGAGAGAGAGAGAGAGACAGCGTCACATCACAGTAGAGTCAGCTGTCTTAACCGCGGCTTGTGTACTGCAGACACATACCAGCTTCATCACTGTGTCTGTCACGCGACTCTGTTCCCCTTTCGGGCTCTGTCTTTACATTTATTTTGAAAGATGAAGCTCGCGATTATGGTAAGGGGCGTTACATTTCCGACGAGTGCTTGCGGTGTTCGGCCAATCACAATGCACTGGGTCAGCTGGCCAATCAGAGCAGACTGCGCTTGTCGGAAGGAGGGACTTTGTAGAAAACGAAGCGTTTGAGAGAGGCGGGGCATAGAGGACCTACAATAATGTACAGTATTTGAAAAATAATGTGTTTTTTGAACATTAAAGCATGTCAACATATTCTGTTACACCAAATACACAAAATAATGATCTTTAAAAAAGCATCATATGACCCCTTTAAATTAAATATTATATAATTATAAATAAAATATTAAATGAAAATTATTAATTAATTAGAGATATAGATATGCAAGTAAATGCAAACTTTGAGATGTTTTAATAAAATATAAAATAATGAAATAATTTAATATATATATAAATATAATATAAATAAAAAATAGTTATTAATTATTACGTTTTTATTATGTTTTTAAGTTATTAAGCTAAACATAAAAATTTATTATTATATTTTGTATTATTATTGTTATTAAATAAAATATAACAGAAAATATTTGTTTGATCATTTTACTTTCATTTTAATTGTTGGACAAAGAAAAACGAGAAGAAAGCAACCTCGGTCGGACAGGCCAAAATCACCATGTTAATGAGGGACACAGACATGGGACGTGTTAAAATTTAGTACAACAAGAAAAGTAGGTAATTTTTATGTTTAACTTTTATGTTTAAAAGTTAATGTTTAGCTTTAAAAACATACCAGTGTGCACCCAATTTCTGAAAATAGTCTTTTTTTTAAATAATTTTTTTATTTGTTGAATTATGGATTTTTTTCAGGTCATACGTTGCTTATTTTATTTTGGCATCCTGAATGCACGACATATCGTAATATCTATTGGTTAACCCATCAGCAGGCGCTCACCAAGTGCACTTAAAGCTGCAGTAGCACTTTGAGAAGCATTTCAAGCCATTCATACTACTGTTTTTTGATCTTCTTGTTTTAACATATCTTCCCTCTTCTTTTTCTCATTTCAATTTCATTTCATATCCCCATTGACTGGTTAGTGGATTTAATGTTGCTTTGGTATTTGGTGCATACGTTCTCACATGAATTCCTCTTAATGGATTTTAATAACTTTCTGTATTTCAGTCCTTGACAAAATAATTTCTTCAATGATCCCCATTGGTACATGTGGAGGAACAGACCTTGGGTTTTTGAAAATCTGTCTGATTGTATTAATTAAAGACCCAAAAGAGAAAGGATTCTGATTTTGGGGCTGGAAAATGTTGAATTGCCATTGAATTGCATTTTAATTAAATGTACATTTCTGTATGCAATGCACCACATACAAGGACAATCAATTCTATCTGATATATGCACTTTGTGTGTGTGTGTGTTTGTGTGTGTGTGCAGGCTCTCATATGTGGCGGGCATGATAAATGCTATTTTTCATTAACACTGAGGTGAATCAAAATACTCATAAGTGATTTCTATAAAAATATACTTATCCTTGGACCACTCTTTTCATAACTTACCTACAAGTGTGTGTGTGTGTGTGTGTGCTGCTTTCATGTCCCCCTGTATGTTTTCATCCGCTCGCATGCTGATGAGTAGAGCTCTGTCATACCTGACTGCCTCTCCCGAATCCTTTAAAGCCTCCCGACAACACATTCATAAACACTTCTGATGGGCTTGAGAGATTTTGTCACAAGACAAGAGGAAAGAGAGCTGTCCAAAACAAAGACAGAAATTTGCTTGACAGTTACAGATTCGCTGAATATGTATCATTCTGTGAAAAGAAAGAGCAGGACACTGTCGATTGATTTCAGTGGTGACGGGGATATTTATTTTAGGTTTTTAACTTCAGATATCCGACTTTATAAATTGGTGACCCAACACAGAACCAAATTTGTTTACAAAAGCAAACAAATATACCTTTAAAATCATACATTTACAAAAATAAATGAAATATTATACAAAAATTAATATTGGCATATTTATATATAGATAGATATGCAAGTAAATTCAATTCAATTTTTTTATATATAAATAAAATATAGAAAAATAAGATAGATGGACGGACGGATAGATAGATAGATATTTTTTAAAATATAAATAAAATATTGAATAAAATTAATGTCATATTTTAGTATTTAAAAAAAAAAAAAAATGTTAAATAAAAATATTAATGGAATATTTATGTATCATGCAAATAAATGCAGATTTAAAAAAATAAAATATAATTTTTATTTATTTTTAGTAGATTTTTTTTTTTTTT
>NW_015658752.1:697900-700554 GCF_001515625.1 Sinocyclocheilus rhinocerous | reverse complement strand
TAAAGAAATTGTTCCTTGCATTCTGAAATTTATACTTCTTAGAGTGCATGTGCACGCAACCGCAAAAATGAAAAGCCAGTATCTTACACGTTTTGATACGGCCCTTATCATTATAATGTAAATGTGTGCATGAACACATGAATAAGGCATTATTTTAAACCCAATTGGCATTAAAGTGGCTTTTCATCCTTTAGCCGGGGCCCCATTGTGTAGGAGCCAGTGTGCATTGCTCTAATGTAGGGACTATTCTATATCTGGGGATGAAGCTGTCTGTTCAGGTGATTGACACAAGCCCACATTAAGAGGTGGTTTTGAAAATTAGTCCGTGGAGACCCGGCGGAGGTGCGCGGAAGAAGGAGAGTCGTCTCCGAGAGGAGCCGTGCCTTTTTAACCCTGCTCATTGGTATTCCGCGGTGCGCGCGGCAAGGCGCTCTCTAAATGGCTGAGGCGCGCGGCTCGCCGAACCCCTCGACACGCACGCTCAGACGGACCCCGTGGAGAGCCGGAGAACAATATGCAGCCCGGAATACAGAAATCAAAATGGGGCCCAATTAATAATCACATAGTTAGTTCATATTTTATACGCCACACTTCTTGAGCTCCAACAAAGTTCGGCCGAGCAGAAATTTTTGATTTTTTTCCCTTGCTCTCTGCGCGGCACGTGCCCCATACTTACCTTAACATTTTGAACTTTCGTCAGTGTTTTTCTGCTGTTTCTGCACGGCCGAGCTGATGATGGGCTCGTCTGGCTGTTCTTTGTCTCTATCTGCTCTGATTCTGTAAAACAGCTAAAAGCACCAAAAGATGGCCATGAAATGACAACGACTTCTTTATATTTAAAAACACATGTAACCTATAGAGCGTCAGCCTATATGCAAATACAGATATGCAAATAAATGCAAACATTGAGATTTTTGAAAGATATAAATAAAAATACTACAAAAAATATTAATATAATATTTTCATCGATATGAAAATAAGTACAAACTTTATGATTTTTAAAAAATATAAATTAAATATTAGATATAAATAATTAATATTGAATTTTCATAGATAGATGGATATGCAAATAAATGCACACATTGAGATTTTTTATAAACTATAAAATATAAACATTTTAATGTAGTGTGATAGATACAGATATATAAAATATTAAATATTAAATAAAAATGATTAATGTAGAAAAAATATAGAAATTAGATTAAAAAATATGAATGTAGTATTTTCGTAGATATGATTAAAGAATATATAAATAATATAAATAAAATATTTAAATAAAAAATATGAGTGTAGATGTTTCATAGATAGATATGCAAATAAATGCAAACATCAAGATTTTTTTTTTTAAATATAACATTTTGCAGCACTAGGCAATATTTAAAAATCAAACATTATGTTTTTTTTAAGAATATGAATAAAATAAAAATCATAATCATAGTATTTTCAAAGGTATGCAAATAAATACAAACGTTTAGATTTTTTAAAATGTAAATTCATAAAATAATTAGTAGTTTCATAGATAGAATCAAACTAATATACATTATTAGTGTAGTAGTTTCATGGACAGATATGCAAATAAATGCAAACATTGCTATTTTTAAATATAACACTGTAACATTTTTAAATGTAACATTAAGTATGAAAATACTACAATAATCATATATATTTACATCATCATATGCATCTATCTATATATCTATCTAAAAACAGCACTAGCCGACGTTTCTTCCACATATGCACAATTCTAAGCATGTTCTGCACGACGTTGAACTGTCAGTTATGCTCCTTAGCGTTAAGCTTTTCAAAATGGCCAAACCAGCACTTTTTACAACTTCATCTAATTAATCAAAATATTACTGGCTAAAAGCCTTTATTCATATGCACATAGTTTAATTTATTGATTGCACTGCAAAATGTGTCCCCCACACGCTCACTTCTTATATTATTTTCAAAAGAAGACAGGATTTGACATGCATGCAGTGAGATTTATTTTTTCTATTTTTTGTCTTGGAAGAAAAAAATATATATTTTCAGCGATATGGGTATGTATGCGTTTGGCCTAGGTTTGCCTGTCAAAGTCAGTGTTGAACACTTTACAGATTTTGACATATTCATTTAAAGTTGCTAATCGCATGTAAATATGCAAGGCAGGTTCCCCTGGGCTCTCTTTGAAATGCAAATAAAGAGTGCAAACAAAGGTCCGGATGGACAGAGGTGCAGATCCAGTCAAATCACAGAGGTGTAATACTGCTCACATCTCATTAGGACAGAAAAGAACACCCCCGTTTCTCATTAGACTATTTATTGCGATTTGTTTCTAATTTTGTTGCATGTTTTCACCGTATAGATGTTTGAAGCTATGCGACGCAGCTGTTCTCACTCATTTTACCCTGTCAGATCTGTAGCAATATCTATATTAAATGTGTTTTGACAAATGCGTGTCTGTGAGCTATTTGTAATTCTCAGAGAAGCATGCTTGTAAGCAGAAATAAGGCTGTAATCGTTCTATCTATCTATCTATCTATCTATCTATCTGTCTGTCTGTCTGTCTGTCTGTCTGTCTGTCTGTCTGTCTGTCTGTCTGTCTGTCTGTCTGTCTGTCTGTCTGTCTGTCTGTCTGTCTGTCTGTCTGTCTGTCTGTCTGTCTGTCTATC
>NW_015658752.1:681221-696880 GCF_001515625.1 Sinocyclocheilus rhinocerous | reverse complement strand
TCTATCTATCTATCTATCTATCTATCTATCTATCTGTCTACCTGTCTGTCTGTCTATCTATCTATCTATCTATCTATCTCTATTTGCATTGTTCTATCTGCTATCTCATTATATTATATCAGTCATTATATCATTCTCTCGTTCTATCTATTCTTCTATTAATCATTCTCTCATTCTATCGATCGTTCTATTAAACATTCTGCCATTCTATCTGTTGTTCTAACATTCTGTCATTCTCACGTTTTATCTGTCATTCTTTCATTCTATCTATCACTCTTTCATTCTATTTAGCATTCTCTCATTCTGTCTGTTTATCTTGTCATACTAGCTGTCATTCAATTATATCTATCATTCTTTTGTTCTCTGATCATGTCATTCTCTTATTCTATCTTTCTATTTATCGCTCTGATGTTCTGTCTTTCATTCTATCATTCTCTTGTTCTATCTATTGTTCTTTCATTTTATTTCTCGCACAATCATTCTATCTGTTGTTCTTTCGTTCTATTTATTGATCTGTCGTTCTCTGGCCTATCTATTGGTCTATCATTCCTTCATTTTATCTGTCATTCTGTTATTCTCCCATTTTATGTTCTATTTATATATCGTTCTGTCTTTCTGTCATTCTATTATTCCATCATTCTCTCGTTCTATCTTTTATTTTATCTTTTATTCTTAATCTTTACATCTGTTGTTCTATTGTTCTCTGGTCCTTTGTTGTTCTCTTATTCTATCTGTTTATGATTATCTCATTCTATCATTCTGTTACTCTCTCATTTTAATTACCATTTATTTATTCTCTTGTTTTTCTATCGTTCTATCTATTAATTGTTCTGTCTTTCTATCTGTTGTTTTATTGTTCCATCATTCTCTTGTTCTGTCTATCTATCTATCTATCTATCTATCTATCTGTCTGTCTGTCTGTCTGGCTGGCTGGCTGTCTGGCTGTCTGGCTGGCTGGCTGGCTGGCTGGCTGGCTGTCGTTCCATCCGTCCCATCTATCTGTGAGTGCATGTATTGAGTGGACAGTCAGCGGAGGTTTCAGTCTGTGAGGCTCGACGGTGTTTGTTTGGCTGGAGAGGTGAAGCGTTCAGAGAATGACCGTAGCGGGGAACCGTAATCATGCCCAAACCCGTCACCAAACCACAGTCCCTCTTAAAGCAAACGCGCGCTCTACAGCCGCCGGGCCGCTGAGACAGAACACACACTTTAACAACATCACGCCTCGCTGTTTCACCATTTCCAATTTCCAGCAGGCAAATTGGGATTCCTGACTGCACTCACAAGTGTCTGAAGCACCATTTTCTGACTCTATGGAGTGGAAAATATGATTCAATTCCTGTTCAACGCCTTTTCATTAACAGAGCGCTGAATGTCATCCACAAAAAGTGCGTGCTTGTATCCAAGTAGAGTAATAATTGTATATTATTACCCATCCCAATTATACTTTCGAGAATTTTGTTGTATTATTGTATTTTTCGAGGATTCAAGAATGCAATGGAAAAGCACTATTAAGTGCTCAGAGCGGCGCCTGTACTTGTTGGTTGGCTGCGGGCCCTTTTCATTCAGCCCCAGTGTTTTCATATGGAGAAGAAGTAGTCAGTAGTTAAATCAGATCCCTCTAAAGAGGCGTTTCAGTACTCTGGGTGTATAGCCACTTAACCAGACTCAGGGATATTAGCCTCGCCCTGACTTAACCGCCAATCCATGTCCTGTTCCCACTGTAGTCCCTATTAAAATTTTACAGGTCAAAAATCCAAACGGCGCCAAAAGAAATGTTCTTTTTCATTACAAGTGACAAAAAGAATGTTCGGGTCAGACTGTGGCATAATGGCACAGCAATTAGAACCCCTTGACTTGATAAAGTGTGACTGTAAATCAATGCTGGACTAATTAATCAATATCTTAATTATTAGACCTTTTAATGAACATTTTTGTCGAAATTCCCTCAGAACCCCTGGCCGCAGTGGCCCTGAATGTCATCATTAGTTCCAACAGTGAGTTTCGTAGTGCTGGGTAGAAGCGCTTTCATTAGAATAGCACTCGCAGCACATCTCTGAGTTTACACACACACACACACACACACACACATACATACACACACACACACACACACACACATATACACACACATTTACTAAGCTATCTAAATGTGGACATTCCATTGGCGTAATGGTTTTTATACTGTACAAACTGTATGTGCTATTGCCCTACACCTAAACCTACCCCTTACAGGAATCTTTCTGCATTTTTACCATTTAAAAAAAACTTTGTTTACTTTATTTTTATACCAGTTTTACAAATGAGGACGTCCCCAAAGGGAGGGAGATTTTGGAGATTTTGTCAGGTTTAGCTCACTTTTGGGTACAAATTTGTCCCCAAAATATGGTTAAGTATAGGTACACACACACACACACACATACATACACATGGAACATCTGGAAGTTTCTGAATAGTGATTTACAGGCCTGCAAAAGTCATAGAAATGACTGAGATCTTAAATCAGCATGGAAAAGTCATGGAAATGTATTTACAGAATATCTTTCTCGGGTAGCAACCTCCCACAACACCAGCAACTGCCTAGCAATCCATCCATCCATCCATCCAGTATGTCTGTCTGTCTGTCTATCGTTCTATCTATCGTTCTCTTGTTCCATCTGTCGTTCTATCATTCTCATTTTATCATTCTAGTTATCGTTCTGTCATTCTACCTGTTGTTTTCACGTTTTATCATTCTCTCATTCTACCATTCCATCTGTCGTTCTAACATTCTATCATTCTTTCATTCTATCTATTGTTCTATCACTCTCTCGTTCTATCTATTGTTCTCTCATTCTAGCTATCATTCTCTCATTCTGTCATTCGACTGTATCTGTTGTTCTATCATTATATCCATCGTTCTTTTGCTCTCTGGTTCTGTCTTTCTCTCATTCTATCTATCATTCTATTTATTTGTCGTTCAGACATTCTGTCTTTCATTCTATCTATCCATCCCAATGTTCATAGAAAATATTGAATTGAAAGCATTTTTTTTTTCAATTGCAGTTATGCTCTGCTCAATCTGTTGCATTAAAAAAAATACCCTTATGCAGTAATCGCAAACGTCTCTAACATTTTTATGGGTGTTCTAAGATTTCAGCCAATGAAGTGTTACATTTGCACTCTTTTCCATTTTACATCTGTTGAGTTTAAACTGTAATCAAGTAACTAAATGCAACATGCTTAGTTGGCTGTCTCTAACCTTCTGCAAAACTGCACTATTTACATACTAACCACGTGCATGTAATGAGACACTGTTTAGGTAATTATAGATTTATGCGATTATGCATATACATACTTATTAGCGGCCTGTATAATTAACACTCTTTGAACACCACACACATGCTGTGCTGCTGAGCGTCACGGCAATCTGTAAGCATATGGAACTTATTTACCAGTGTACTCATCTGTAAAACCTACACAAACAAACCGTTATGGGCTCTGTAGGTACAGCCAGTCTGCTATGATGAGAACTGATTACAAGTGCTATCTATCTATCTATCTATCTATCTATCTATCTGTCTATATGTCTGTCTATCTATCTATCTGTCTGTCTATCTATCTATCTATCTATCTATCTATCTATCTATCTATCTATCTATCTATCTGTCTGTCTGTCTGTCTGTCTATCTATCTATCTATCTGTCTGTCTGTCTGTCTGTCTATCTAGAGTTAATCATTCTATCTGTTGTTTTATTGTTCTATCTAGTCTTTTATCTATTGTTTTATTATTCTATGTATTGTTCTATCGTTTTAGGGTTCTAATGTTTGATCGTTCTATGTGGTTTTATTGTTTTATCATTCTGTTTATCATTCTATCTATTGTTCTGTCATTATAACATTTGATCATTCTATCTATCTTTCTATTGTTTCATTATTCTATCTTCCATTTTATTGTTCTGTTTATAGTTTTATCATTCTATGTTTCATTTCATTGTTCTATTTATCATTTTATAGTTATGTCTGTCGTATTTAGCTGTCTATCTATTGTTTTATGTATTTTGTCTATTATTTGTGTTCTGTCATTATTGTTCTACCTTTTGTTTTAACGTTTCATTGTTCTATTGTTCTAGCTATCATTCTGTAATTTCATTATTCTATCTATCGTTTTATCTATTGTTTATTATACTATTGTTCTATATATTGTTTTAATGTTATATCTATTGTTTTATCATTTCTTTCTAATTTTATTCTACTATCTAGCGCTCTACTAAGTGCTCTGTCTATCATTTCATCATTCTATCATTTTATTGTTTTATCTTGTGTTTTATTGTTCTATCATTTCGTTGTCCTATCAGTTACTGTATCTACCATTTCTGTCTATTGTTTCTATCGTTTTATCATTCTATTTATTGTTTCATCGTTCTGTCATTTTATCATTCTGTCATATTAGCATTTTATCTGTTTCATTATTCTGTCTATCATTGACGTTGAATCTATGGTTTCATTATTCTATCGTTCTATCTATAGTTCTGTCATTTCATCATTCTATCTATTGTTCTATCTACTGTTCTACGTTTTATCGTCCTTTCTATCATTGCATCGTTCTATCTATTGTTTAATTTTTTATGTCATCTATTGTTTTATCATTCTATCTATTTTTTGTGTCTGTCTATCAAATTAATTCCTTAATAATAATTTGGATAACATGATTATCTTTCAGTTATCAGGAAGAGTGTTTATCCATTCTGCAGAATATTCATCTAAATCGGTGCCAAAATCCAAAAGGTTCACCAGTAGCTGCATGATAAAGTGCCAAAAAAGTCTGCAGATCCTGTTTGGTCGATGTTATGGGCTTCTTCAGGACAGAATCAGTCATATGTAACCAAAACATGTCTATTTATTCTGTATCTCAGACTGTTCATAAGAGTGAAGCGAATCGACAGCATTTGTGATTGTGGGGTGAGGCAGAGGACATGAGCGGTGTTTGGAGAGCCAGCCGTACCTGTCGTGTTGCGTTTATCTGGCTGGACGGGCGGCTGGTGCGGCTTGGCAGCAGACAGGAGGAGTCAGTTAAATGTGGCATAACCGAAAAGCAGACGCACCGCCAAGGGACCCATGCATCTCGACATGATTGAAGACTTGAAGGGAAAAACCTGCGTGACCCAGACACAGCTTCACATTTAGTACATCCAGCCTTACAGCAATCATAACCAGAGTGGAAATGGAGTTGGTATTAAAATACATTTATATGGGTAATTCTTTAATTAGAGGATCTTGTAAAGAGAAAAGCTTTTTAAAAAACAAACAAACAAACAAACAAAAAAAAAACACGCACACAATTCTAGTTTTAAAGGTTATTTTGTTTTGTTTGTTTGTTTCGTTTCGTTTCGTTTCGTTTTCATCCGAAGTTTAATATTGCCAGTATTTACTTTCCCTCATGTTTTGCTGGTATTTTTCTGTGGAAAACAAAAGAAGAATTTTGAAGAATCTTCACATAGAACTGCATACGACAAAATTGGCATCAGTGTCATTGATGTGTTTCTTGTTACCAAATGTCAAACATTCTGGCCTGTTTCTCATAGAAAACTATCATATGAATTGCAATATAATGCACATGTTGCATGGACTACTTTATTGATACTTTTTATGGTGCTTTTTTTTTAGCCAGCATATGGTTAGGAACAACATAGTTGAATATAAAAAAATGGAAGAATTTTCATTATATGGGATGAATTATTCCTTATATTGAAATGTTAAATCTGACAAAATGTAGGATATTGTAAATACACTTTGCAAGTGTATTGTCAGTTCACTTGTTTTGTTTTTTTTTGTGCACAATTTGTACGATTATAACAAAGAAAGGTAATTAAGACGTGACAGGAACATTTGTATTTTGTGTAACAACTTGTTGTTTTAGCAAGTACAAAGCTTGTGCAACTTTTCCTCAAAAAAGTAACATGACATAACATCCTATGACATTAACATACATTTTTTAACTTTTTGCGCTGTTCAGTCATTTTTGACCACAATTTTTTATATTTCGTTTTTTTTAGAATGTTTTACTTAATCGGAATTGTATAAAACTTGGTACAGGTTTTGGCACTTGCTGTGCGCACACGCACACACACACACAAAACATGATTAGAAAAGGTTAATTGGTCCTGAAAAACTAGTCATACTTGTATTGTTTGCGGTCAAAAATGACTGCATTGAAATTTCATCTATTGGAAACGCTTGGTACTGTGGCCAAACAAAATCTTACTGAAAGCTAATTTTTTGAGATATCAACCTCAAATTTGGAACACAATTTGTTTAGATTTATTTTAAAGTAAAACTTGTTTTGGAAAATATATATTTCATATAAAATATTATTTTTGTGCATTTTTTATAATAATAAACTTAAACTTCTATAACTTTTTTTTACGTATATTTTCACAATTTTAACTTTTTTTTTCCAAAGAGACCAGACATAAGACTGTGCTCAAAAGCATTCACGATTTACAATAATTTAAGTTGGAAATTTCATTTTCATGTCTATGCTCAAAAAGTGGTTAATGGGTACTAAATGGATCAAAACTATTCCATAAATATTTTAGTTCCATAAAATTCTAAATATTAAATAAAAACGTTATTGAACTCAAATATAGTACATTCATTCAAATAAAATAAATCAGTCATTTTTGACTGCCACGTAATCAGCACCACTTACTGAGTGTTAAACAAAGATAAAACATAATTTGGACTTAAAAGAGTTTAGTTTGCTTGAAAATAAAAATTCTGTTTACTCACTCTTCTTTTACAGGTTTGGAACGACAGTAAATAGTGGCAGAATCTTCATTTTTTCATTCTTTAAGTAGTTGATTTAAGTAATTGAAGAATCACCCGGATATGTAATGTGTGCTGTGGAGAAAGAAAAAAAAATCAGATCTGAATCCCAATAGTGTTTAAGATCCAAGCCAGGGTGCGAACTACGGGGGAGCTAGGGGGAGCTCGGCTCCCCTTAATAAGACATGGGTTCCCCTGAAAACGGGATTTGTGAAATTTTGGGGGGTCTCAAAAAATATTGACAATGTGTTATTTTGACGTGCAATTTCAGTTTTGTGTAATGTGATCATCGTGGATTATTATGTGTAAAATTGCAAAAATATCATTCATTCATGCATGACGGCGATTTAAACCTAATTCACTTCAATAAAGATAACATGCTATTCTTGTCATGAGCATCAAGGTGTGGGGGCGCTGCGGTGCAAATTCCACTCATGTTTAGTACATGTTAACTCAAAGATGCGTAGAAAAAATATAAACGCTGGACTCTGTGGTCGATTCTGTGTTAAAGTAAGGCATGTTATTCGCAATTATGTGTTGTGGCTGGGTTGTTATAGGTCTGCGTGACTCTCGATGTCTTAGGCCTAATTGAACGGAGGAATTATGGTATTCTTCTGTAGCCTGACGACGAGTAACTTTAACCGTTGTTCATGTGAACTCAAAGACAGCCTGATGCTTTGTTTATAGACTATTTGTGGATGGCTGTTTGTTGTTTCACCTATCAATTCGTGTCGATAAAGTATAATAGGGTAAATCCTGTATAGTGATTTATCCTATATAGTGCTTGTAAATCATTGTAAGTCATTGTAAGCCCTCTTTTGAGGCACGCGCAAGCGCACAAACACCCTCCCACCTGTTATAAAAAAAAAAAACAAGTGGGCTCCCCCAAAGTCCACGGTATAGTTCGAACACTGATCCAAGCTGTTCATTTTCTTTGTTTAAACACTGTCTGTCCTTCAATTAAACCGCTTCTGTTTAACAGTTCACACAAATCCTACGCAACAAACACAACACAGGCAGTAAATGTCATTCAGAGAGCCACTAATCGATTTACTCGGATGAGAAATTGAATAAACAGCGAGGAAAACATGTTCAGTGACGGCACATTTAATGCCCACAATGAGAGCTCATGGTGTATTCCTTCAGGGAGCGTGAATGGAGACAGACTGTTTCTGGTGAGAGCTCTAATTAAAGCCCTAATGACAAGAGGAAGTATCAGCATCGCTGCTGTGTTGGCTCTTTAGCTTGACTTTATTCAAAATAGTGTGCGTGCTGTCTCCAAAGTGTGGCCTGACTCTAGTAATTGCACCAGTTCAAATACTTTTTGAGTTTGGTCTGTGAAATCATAAAAAAAATCTGGAAAAAAAATCACTAACCCCCAAGAGATTTTTTTTTCTTCCTTTTCTGTGTTACCTTGATAATTCTATATGGGTTACATAGTCGGAGATATTAAACGAGAACAGACAATGTGAGAGGGGTTAATTGTGATGACTGCACCCCACTGTTGCTGTATTGTTACTATAGTAACAGCTTGATGAGTTAATCACCATGGCAAATGATGGTTTTGATATGGGAATCTATCAGTTGTGCACATCTTCTGTGTAATAATCTTAGCAGATATAATGCTGAATGCAACAACAGCAAGATTGGGATTTTTTTTTTTTTTATGATGCCTGGTTATGCTAGCAGTTCTAGCGGTAAATATATATATAGTTATTATAATATTGTATATGAATTATATATTTATATATTGCTAATACAGTTTTTAAAATATATTTGCATGGATATATTTTTTGCTAAGTTTTTGTTACTAATGTATTACTATTTTTCACATGTTTTTCAGTCTAAATATACTTAAATTGTCCAAAATATTACATTTTCTTGCCCTTTAATAATATATTTTAGCATTTGATGGTTTTAAACAATATACAAATTAACAATAGGCTACATATTACTTTTACAACATATTTGGCTATCATTTATTTATTTATTATTATTATTATTATTATTATTATTATTTATTCATTTATTGTATGGGGAAAGACTCATGCATTAATCTCAAACTCATGAGTTAATGGTTTATGGCTTATTATTAATGGCTTATTATTTACTCATTTTTAAATACATTTTCAATAAATACATTTTAAAAAATAATTTTCCAAAATGTTCTTTTAAGGTCAAAAATTGTATTTCCTTGGCCCATGAAGTACTTTTTTTTTTTTTTTTGGCACTTGAAAGTTTTATATAATATATTTTTTCAGTTTGTAACATATATTTCCTTAAGTCATGTACAACATTTTTTTGGCTATATAGAAAGCCTTGTGCATCAGTTTCAGACTCTTGAGTTATTGATTAATATGTGCCGAAGGCTTGTGATACTTATAAGTGACAATATAAGGTACAGGTATGTGTAAGTGTAATTTTGTTGTCATGTGAGGGATATGTTTACAGTTTGTTCAGTGGGTTGTATACTGTCATCATTTAGTTTGATGCAGATAAAACCAGTTGTTAAAAATGTTGGTCTCCTTGGCTACAAGTTTGTTTTGCTATTCGGCCTGAATCAGTTTTCTAAAGTGTTTTTGAAAAATCACATACCCTGCCTTTAAGCTTGCTCCGTTCTGTGGCTTTCGTCCTCTATTGTTTTTACTGACAATTTGAATCTTCTTCGAATAGTTCTTGAAAACAGCAGCCCATCTATGAGTGTTGCCACCTAGTGGATCCTTGTATCAGTGCCGTCAGTTGAAGACTTAAGACATTGCACCCCATTGAACGGACCGTACATCTATCCCTCACTGCCTCGTTATCATTCGCATCAAATTAAACATGGCATTTAACCTAATTAAGATTCATTTGAAGGGAGCTTGGTGGTACTAAAGTACTAAAAAATATCATAAAACAATCGCTGAGGAACCAGAATCAGAATGATTAAATTCCTTACGATCGGCACCCTTGAGCACGAGCGTGTGGATTATATTCAGCGTAAAGTGTGATGTGATGAAGCTGTAGAGACAGAGAGGATGTGCTGCTCAGCTTGTCTTCTGCTGTGTTTACACAGTGTAGCAATTCCACTGCTGAATTATTGAGATTGCACAGCCATCTCCTGAGATGGACAACACCAGAGATGGACTCAATCTCTTTTCTCAAATACACACCGAGAGCAGAACATACAGCTGCTCATTTTAAAAGAAGCGTTTCTGTGCTTAGTGTAGGACTGGGTGATAGTTTGAAAAATTATATTTCAGTACTTCTGGCAATCTTGTGTATGAAACCTGTATATATCCCAATATGTATGTATTTTTCTGAAATGGCTTAAACCAGTGGTTTTTTTCTTCTCCTTTCCACTAGAGAGAAAAAAATCTAATAAACCATCATTTTGACCAAACCGCCATGTTGGCCATTTTCAGCTAAAGTTGCTAATTGCTCAGTAAAGCGTTGAAGCTCAGTGAAGCTCGTTTTCATATTTTTAATCACCTTTTGATATTATAAATCTAATCAACCATTCTATCTATCATTTGTTCTACCGTTTTAGCTCCCATTCATTCATCCAATTTAAATTTTTTATTAATCTTATATTATAAATCTAATCTATTGTTTGTTCGTTCTACCATTCTAGCTGCAATTCTATCCATCCATCCACTGAATTTTCATATTTTTAATCATCTTATGATAAAAACCTAATCTTTTCATATCTGTAATCATCTCTTGATATTATAAATCTATTGTTCTATCTATTGTTTTTTTTCCATCCATCCAATTTTCATATCTGTAATCATGTTTTGATATAAATCTATCGTTCTACCACTCGTTCTATCATTTTATCCATCCATCCATCCATCCAATTTTAAAATTTGTAATCATCTTTTGATATTATAAATCTAATCTACCATTGTATCTATCATCCGTTCTATCTGTTTTTTCCATCCATCCATCAATCCAATTTTCATATCTGTAATCATTTCAATATTATAAATCTACCGTTCTATCATTCGTTCTATCTATCGTTTTTTCCATCCATCCATCCATCCAATTTTCATATTGGTAATCATCTTTTGATATTATAAATATATCGTTCTATCACTCGTTCTATCGTTTTATCCATCCATCCAACCGATTTTCATATTTTTAATCATCTATTGATATATATCAATCTAATCGATCATTAATTTAATCTACTGTTTTCTCCATCCATCCAATTTTCATATTTGTAGTCATCTTTTGATATTATAAATCTATCGTTCTATCACTCATTCTATCGTTTTATCCATCCATCCATCCAACCGATTTTCATATTTTTAATCATCTTTTGATATATATAAATCTAATCTATCATTCATTGAATCTGCTGTTTTCTCCATCCATCCATCCAATTTTCATATCTGTAGTCATCTTTTGATATTATAAATCTATCGTTCTATCGCTCGTTCTATCTACTGTTTTATCCATCCATCCAATTTTCATATTTGTAATCATCTTTTGATATTATAAATCATTCTCTATCATTCTGTCTGTTGTTTTTGTAGTATTCTAGCTGTCATTCATTCATTTCATCCATCCATGCAATTTTCATATTTATAATACTTTTTGATTTTAATACTTTTTGATAATAAAGATCAAATGTGTGTATTTTTCTCAAACAAAAACAATAAAAAAGATAGTACCACAAAATGTCACAGAACTCATTAAACCATCAAAGATGATGATGTCATTACAGAACTGGCTTTCATTAGAGATTTTGAAAAAGACTAACAGAGTAGAAATGATATTGAATATTATTTTGTTTTCAGAATTGTGATTTGCTTTGCACTTCACGGCCACCGTATAAAAACCTATAAATGAATCATCCATTACAAAAACAATATTTCCAAGAAAACATGGCTTAAAACTCACTATTATATGATTGCCTTTCTTAAATCCATTTTTATTCCATATATTAAGACATTTAATGTGGGCATAAAAATGTACTGCATTGCATGAATGACCTGAATACTATTCATTTTGGCCACTTTACAAACACAGTTTCTCTGTTTTGTCTTAAAGAAAGTGAAGAATAAAGTGCTTTGATGAGCTCAGGATGTGTGTCAAAGAAAGTAACAGTAATGAAATAATAATATTAACAAAAAATGTCAAAAAGAAAACAAAGCAAGCAATTGGAAGAGAGAAAGTGAGAATAAGAAAAAAACTCTTGTCAGATAAAATCACAGAGCTTAAGGGTATATGATTAAGCAACCTCTGGGTTCTGTGTGAGTCCCAGGAGAGACGCGGAGCCTTACAGGAGTCGGAGGAGGTGCGGTGAGAAGCCTGTGTAGTTGGAAGAACAAGCAAGGTTAATGAGTAGAAGTAAAAAGAGCAGAACTGACATTAGTTTAAAACAAAGAGTAGAAAGAACAGAGTACGTTTGCAGAAGACGAGCGCTTGCTAGTCCTGTCGCATCAGAAATAGACACAGCTCATTCTCTTTGATTCAACTCCCTCAAGACAGTTTTAGCCGCATTCTCAGAAGTTTAAGCAAGACGCTTCTGTTTTGGTACTTTTTTTTTTTGCTGTTTTTGACATCTGATGTTTGTATGATGAATCTTTAATTGCTGTTTAATGTAATCGTGTTTGAAATGCAAATCAAATGAGCGGCGCTGAAGATGGAAAGGCTTTTGTTATTATGTTAGCTTGTCAAAGCCAACATACTGGTATTCTGTTTAAATGTATTCATCTGAGACTCTACATTTCCCTCTAAATCTCTTAAGCTGGCTTGATGTGCTGTTTCTTTTCTGACTGATTAGACTTCTGTCTATCAGGCTGTCTGTATATCTGACAAACACATAGCAACACCCTGGAAACGGCCCTGAACACACTAGCAACACCCTAGAATCCACTCAGAGCAACAGCCTGGAAACGCAACCAAAACACCTCAACAACTGACTATCTATCTATCTATTAAGTTTGTATGTCATTCCTTCAAAGCCGCTTCTGAAAATCTATCTATCTATCTATCTGTCTATCTGTCTGTCGTTCCATCTATTTATCTGTCTGTCTGTCTGTCTATCTATCTATCTATCTATCTATCTATCTATCTATCTATCTATCTATCTATCTATCTATCTATCTATCTATCTATCTATCTATCTATCTATCTATCTATCTATCTATCTATCTATCTATCTATCTATCTATCTATCTATCTATCTATCTATCTATCTATCTATCTATCTATCTATCTATCTATCTATCTATCTATCTGTCTCTGTCTGTCTGTCTGTCGTTCCATCTATTTATCTATCTATCTATCTATCTATCTATCTGATGATTTAATGTCACGTCTATTTTCATATGATGATTGGCTGGTGGCTCTCCCGCTCTTTTCCTCCTTTGACCGTGATTATACAGCACATCTCCGGACGGCTCGTGTGTCAATCCACATCTTAACCACGGCTGACAAAAAGTGTGCCGTGCAGCTCATCTTCGCTGAAGCAGAACTAAAATCTGGAAGTAATCAGCTAGCGGGGGAACATGAGAAATTCTCCTGAGAACACTTTAGCGCGGCTGGAACCCACTGCTCCTCAAGATTGGATTCAGGTATCTAATCCCAGCCGGCAGCTGCACCCTCCCCCGCACCACTCCGTCCCTCCGTCACCTCTCCGTCTCCCTCTCCCTCTCCCTCTCTCTCTCCATCTCTATCTCTGCAGCTATAGAGTGTTGTAGGACCATAGAGACCACAAATACTCACACCTGGGTGCTATATAAAATAAAAGCCGGCCATTGTTAGATTGTGTGATATCAGCATTATCATATTTGCGAAACAAGCCTGTACACACCACCACAATGCTGCTCTGTGCGTGTTGTGAAGCAGCTAACTAAGGGTGAGAAATTAACTTTTTCCATTAAAGGCCAATATTTGCTCCCTGGAATTGATTTCCAGGGACATTTTTACAATACTTTAACCATTTAACCAATTCAACCAGAATACTTTAAACTGTTACCAATAACTGTTTAAAATGTTATTGAATGAATACTTTCAGGGCCTAAAATCTATCTATCTATCTATCTATCTATCATTCAATCATTCTAACGTTCTATCTATCATTCTTTCTTGCATTGTCAGTTCAATTCTGAATGTTGTGTTCACCAAAATGACATCAAAAATAATGACTGGTTACAAACAGGTTTCCACAAAAACACTTGCCCGCCTCTGCTTGGTCGGACAAACAGATCATCTCATCCCAAAAAAAATCACACCCATGTTGCTGTGTCAGGCTGAAATAAATAGGTACAGAGCAAGTGTTTACACTCTTCAGTATCGATCTGCAAGTGACTTATAGTTCACCCTGCAAAAAAATGACACGCATCACTTTTTTCACGCAATTTCACATCAAAGCACACACTCGTGTACGTCTGCATGTGTAGTCTAGCGTTTTATGATTTAATGTCACGTCTATTTTCATATGATGATTGGCTGGTGGCTCTCCCGCTCTTTTCCTCCTTTGACCGTGATTATACAGCACATCTCCGGACGGCTCGTGTGTCAATCCACATCTTAACCACGGCTGACAAAAAGTGTGCCGTGCAGCTCATCTTCGCTGAAGCAGAACTAAAAAAAAAAATAATCACACATTTTTCTGTAATTAATCATGATTAATCGCATATTTATAGTCACAATTTCACATTGAACCTCCAAATTAATGTAGAAACAACATAAAGATCTTTTTACTAGGCTAAGTAGTATATTATTAATTAAGTATTGATACCAATACTGCTACTTTTGTCTCTATAAAATACTTTTTCCCTCAATTTTACCTATTAATTATAGCCATTCAACATTACAGTATAATTGAAAGCCATTATTTTTTAACATTTAAAAGGCTTTGAAATATTAAGTGATTTTAAAACAATCTTCACGTAAACTATAAGTTGTATATGCATAAACTATACAGCTTAATCTTTATTCAAGCTACAAAAGTTAATCAGCGACTAGAGCAGTCGAGTGATTTCTCTTTTTCTTATGTGTAAACAGGGCCTAAAACTAACTTTTTGCCACACCTGCCAATGGCCGGTGACGTGATAAAATTTACCGGCCAAATTTTTTTTTTACCAGCCATGAAACTCTTTTTGCAAAAACAGGCAGTTATTACTACAACAATGACTAAACATATTTACAATGTTTTTAATTTGTCCTTTACTTTATAGGCTCTGAAATATTAAGTGATTTTAAAACAATCTTCACATAAACTATAAGTTGTATATGCATAAACTATACAGCTTAATCTTTATTCAAGCAACAAAAGTTAATTAGTGACTAGAGCAGTCGAGTGATTTCTCTTTTTCTTTTGTTCTTTGACTGACAGACTTCAGCAGGTTTTACTTTAAAAGCAGCGCGGCCTCTTTAAAACCTGATGCACATGACGCGGATCTGACACATATCTTCTCCGAACTCTTTTCACGGTCATTTAAGACGTTATAACTCATTTAAGACTACATTTACGAGGTTACTCGCCAAAACCGCATATTTTGACATAATTGTGTGTTTTCGTCCGTTGAAGCGCTACTGGTCTAAGCGGCTCAGCGTCTGTGTAACAGCCGAACGAGCAACCTTTTAAACTATAGCCTATTTCACTGCACCGTTTCTGCGGCGTAACCCCAGGTATGTGTCGCCACATTCTCGGGTTATGAAGAACAAAGAAGGGAAACGTTAACCTTCCGAAATGAAGCAGCAAAATCTTCTCAGGTAAAAGTTATTAGAACCGTGTCTAGGGACAAGCTGGCCATCACACTGCTCTGACCTAATCAGCCCGTTTGTATCCTATTATTTGATTCGCTCTTGTCACTTATGAAAGAACAGCTAATCACGATGATCTTGTCTTCGGAAAA